>NC_081182.1:213265007-213430720 GCF_029867415.1 Vicia villosa | reverse complement strand
ATCGAACTGGTTACGCCGGGCAAACATCATCGAATACGCCAAGAAGTGTTCACGAAGCTTTCCAATTTCTTCTTTTGGAGTTAAGTAAGCTAACCTGGTCCCTTCTATAGTTCGATTCTTGATTTTGCTATCCTCCTCATTGACGTTTCCTCGAAAGGGAAGATGAGTTTCGAATGTAGCATTAAGCCACAGTTGTAATAGCCAGAAAGGGCCAGCATAAAGTAAACTACCAGATTTAAAATTCTTGGTGAGGGATGCAGCTTCGCTGAGGTTTTCATAAAGAGACCCTAAAAGCAGTTGGCTGTGTTAGACGCTGGCCTTAGGATCTAGAGGGGGGGTGAATAGATCGTTCACAGTTTTACGGATTTAAACGACTTTTCAGCGGAAGTGATTCTGAATCGACTCGCGTCTATTCCGAACCACTATCGAAACGATTATATATGTGTTTAAAAACCAGTCAAAGGCTTGAGGTAAATGATAAGAGTATATGTTGCAGAATCAAGGCGTTTCTCTTATTGAAAATCAGATTAACTTTTTGTATGATGGACAATGTTTGCAATGCAGTAAGAGTGATAGAAACAAATATACAAACACTTGGTGATAATGATCAAATTGAAGGTAATTCAATGTGTGATGAATTGTGATGTTTATGTAAGTTCTTAGTTCACAATCTTAACACTCGAATCGTTGATCAATTTGCTATTATAACCAAATATGAACAGAATGTAAATGAAAAAGTAAAAGCGACAAGAACACGATATTTGTTTAGGCAGTTCGTCGATCGTCCTCGCTACGACTACGTCTGCCCCCAATTCCAAACTGAAATTGGGTAATCTTTCATTAATGTTGAAAGTAGTATATACAAAGAAGATAACAAAGCGATAAACGATAAACCAATTATGTCGATCCTTTGAATCTTCTTCCCCCTTAATCTTGAGCAAGATCAAGGTTATCCAAGAGCTTCACTTTGATTCCCTTCTGCAGTGTCTTGATTCCTTGAACTCCCCGTTCCTCAATCGTTACACTCAGCCGAATCCTCAATGAACGCCTCTTGATAAAAACCCCCAAGAACCACCCGTCGTGGAGGACAAAACCCGCAGATTTTATTCACCAACAAACCCCACAAACCTTCACCCACTAGGAATCTTCAATTCCGTTCCATGGACGTTATCGAACTCATCACTAACCCGCAACGCAAGAATGATTATGTGTAATTGTGTTGGAGATGATGAAGAACGAAGATGAGAAGCGTTTGTGTATCTTTCAGTCGTTGGTGTTGCTTGAATAATTAAGCCTTGCACAGTATATATGATTGCATAACAGTTGGAACCAAGAAAAACTGATTTTTGGACTTTCTTGATCAGTTAGGTCGACCTCTTGTAGGGGTTAGGTCGACCTAGCAGTGCTTGCTGAAGTTTGCTCCCAGTTAGGTCGACCTGTTGAAGGAGTAGGTCGACCAGAATCCTCTTCTGATGCGTTCTGGGAACATTTTCTCAGATTAGGTCGACCTGGTTGTTATGTAGGTCGACCTAACAGACTGATATGAAGATTTCTTCATTTTACGTCGACCTAAATGGTCTGTGAGTCGACCTAGCAGCAGTATATGGCTTTTTCTTCATTTTAGGTCGACCTGGGTTGACAGTAGGTCGACCTAACTGCTGATTTTCTGCATTTTTCTTGTTCAGCTTGTGTTGAGTCGACCTTTATGCATAGTAGATCATCCTGTGCTTTCATGAGTGATTAAATGCTTTGCTTTTCCGATTCCTCCTTGTTGTTTGGATGCTCATTTGAGTTTGCCATAAATCAAAAACATCTTAGAGTGTAATCTTGTATTCACAGGCTGAGGTTGAGCTTTTTTCCAGCATGCAACTGATTAGCCATGCAAAGATATCTCTTTGCAACTTGAATAGATCTTGAACAGAAGGCACATCGTGAAAGCCATAGCGCTAGAAAAGCAATATGTTCTTCATCGGATACTGCCGTTTCGGTGGTAATATGATGCTTCTGGATGAATGCAGTATAAGTGACTTGTGAGTCATTAAAACCAATAGTATCATTATCCATTTCGTTAGGATCGAAGGTTTCGTCAGTTGGTCGAAGTCCTGTAATCGCAGCCACATCAAAAAGAGTAGGGGTAACCATTCCGCAGGGGAGATGGAAAGTGTTGTGAGAAGCATCCCAAAAGTGAACTGCTGCTACTAACATGGGTTGGTTGTATTCTAAACATGTCTTGGACAGTTGAATCAAATCGTATATTCCTAACGATTTCCAGAAGGATTCTTTCTGTTTCTCTACTTTTTCTAACCAGGCATAGTACAAATCAGGATCCTTGGCCAAAGGGATTGATCTAAACACTTTTACAGAGTTGGTCATATAGTTTACCCTAATTTTCGCTAAAGCTAAAGGAGTTTCAGTGGGAGTTTCTTCCATGTTAGCAGATTTTCCTGAGGGAGAACAGCCATCTTCATCTATCTTAATTTTGCTAACTAATGGTCTGGTCTTGTAATAAGCGGGGAAGAATTTATTCAGAGATGGGATATTTTCACCTGGTAATGGACCCATAAAAGCAAGAGATTTTCCAGAAAGTTCAAAGGGAATGATTACCTGGGAGGCGTAAATAGCGCGTATTTCTTCAGTGTTAGGGTTTTGAACGTACTCTTGTTCCCCAGACCGTGTTGTTGATTGAAGCTTCAGAGCAGGTTGAAGAACATTTGAAGATGAATCCATAGAGAAATTTCTGATTAAGAGAACGAGATTTTGAAGAGATTGAAGATGTTTGGTCTTTTTTGAAGAAGATGAAGAAATAGGAATGAAAGGTTGTGTAGAAGTGCAAGACCAAGTATTTAAAGGTTTTAACGGAAACCCTTTTTAAATCTTTTGGGTAAAATCCAAAGAACACGTGGCGGCTGGTGATTCAATCCAACGGCGGTCGAATAAAGCTAGCTTCACTCCTAGTATGTAGGAGTAATGATCAAGAAGTAAGGTTAAAACGTGGGAATGTGAGTTATGAGAAGACATCTTTGAAAATGACAAGACGTTTTGGAAACAGGGTCATCAATGATTATGACGTTAGTCAGTAGTCTTGGAACTCTCAAAGATCAATAAAGAACGAAATCTTATAATGACAAGAAACGCCTATTTCTGTTGACTCTCGAAACAGGCATTTATTGGGGGCAATTTGTTAGCTGAAGATTTCGTTTCATATTATTTATCCTTCGAAGGAGTAGAAAATCGAAGGAAAGATGGTTACTGATGGCCATCCCTTAAAAATAAAAGAATGACTACTGATGGTCATGCTTCGGGAGTAAAGGTTTCTAAGTTCACTATGAAGATAATGAATACTAAAAGCTAGCGAAAAGTATGTGTCTTCGGGGACTTAGACAAATTTGTAAATATATTCAAGTATTACTACTTAGCGTGTTTTTTAGTAGTGTTTGTTTAATACACTGCCACGTATCGAAGACAGACTCGGGCGGGAAGATTTGAAATTCGAAGACGGTTTCGTAACTGTCCAAGTAACAGATGGCATCGCTAGGAGTTTTTATGAGAAACGTGGCAGCAGATTAGTATAGGACCGTTAAGGTCGAAACTAGTATAAATAGGAGTCTTAATGTTAGGATTCTGTGTGTTCATTTTGTACAAATCACTCACATATTTACTCAAGTATCAAGCGTTAAGAGAAAGAGTTCGCTGAGAAAATGTACGTATGACACCACCATTTTAATACGTGTGTATTATCCTTTGTTTTTAAATATCTTCCAGAATTACTGCATTTCGTTTACTTCTTGTCATTTACGTTTCTGTATCTTTACTTTAATGTCATTTACTTTCGAATTACCTTTCATGTTATTTACTTTCAAAGTCTTTTACATTTCTGCAGTTTAAAATTCTTTACGTTTCAATAGTCCTTTTAATTTTCCATGTTATGTTACTTATCTTTTCGTTGAAGTCACATTTATATGTAACAAAGTGATTGTCAAGACTATTTGTTCTTTAATCGAACAACTCTTATTGAAGAAGACAAATAATGAATATGGTTCGAATGAACGTTGATAACAATCTTCTTGACTATGTGTCCTAGGATCAATCTAGTCGATCCTGCGAGTAACCAAATCATATTTATTATAGTTTGGAAGACTAGCGGTTGTTTACCGGAAATCACCGTAAACACTGGTAAGGCATAATTTTGACCCAATTCAAAGTTTCTGGATTCGTCATTGATCACACACTACCTAACAACGGACGTGCTACTGTCATTATATATGTTTCACAATCATTATTGTATGTGTTTTCCGTAGTAGTGTTAGTAGAATCAAAAAATAATATCATCGACATATAGTTGAACTAAAATAATATCCTTTGCTTTAAATTTTGAATGCAAAAACCGTTCAATGGAAGGTGAATTTAATGAAAAAGATTTTAATGCAACTAAAATTTTATTTTGATGCAAAATAATTTTGATGCAAATGAAAAATAGTTTTGATGCATATGAAAAATAGTTGAATGATTATGATGCAATAAAAACAATTAAATAAAAAAAATAAATAAAATGCAAGTAGATGAAGATAAAGGAGAATGAAACAATCATACTAATTATTATGATCTAGGACTTAACTTTCTACACAAGTAAAGTTAGCAAATAGCAATATCGAAAAAGAATACAATACGGGAAAAACTATGAGTGGATACATCTCCTGTCACTTGTATTGAGAATCCATAAACATTCCTAGACACTCATGCACAAAGAAACAATAAATAGAACTAGGTATACAAATTTAGTTGGATCATTTGAGGTTAGTTGAGGTACACTTAAGAATCCATGTTATTATATCATTGAAAACTTGGATATTTCTAATATGATAAAGAGGTCTAATGTGTTCCTAATCGTCACAATAATGACAAATAGCTTTAGAAAAAAAATCTTTTTTTCTGAATTTGTTGTGTTATCTCTTTCGAATCCTAAAATCCCATTGATTGTTTCCCTCCTAGGAACCGCAAACCCATCTATTTGTTGTGTAACGACCTAGATGATGGCTTCCTCATTTGTAAGCGAAAAATTTGCTTCACAATGAGGTTAATCCGATGATGGCTTCTGAATTCTAATATCTCTGATGTCAACTTCAATGTCACCTGAATCACTCTTTCGAAGGAAAGCATATTTTGTAACTGACATGCAGAATAAACTTAGGCATACAATTAATATAGTATTAATTTTTTTTCACCAAATAATAGTTTATGTTTGCCGTTCTTATAGTCAATGACATGTTTTTCTTATAATTTTTATTTTTTTCACCAAATAATAGTTTATGTAAGTTGTGCTTATAACCGATGACATGTTATAATTTATATTTTGGAGACAATAGATTAATATATGAGAACGTGCTGCACAAAAGGGAATTGATGCAGAATAGTGATGCAACAAGACCAAAGTATGAGATAAAGAGTAATCATCATATGAATAATCAATCTCTGCACTAGTATCATATAAATATGATATAAATAATCAATCTCTGCACTAGTACCATATAAATATGATATAGATCAGAGATTAAGAAACAGATAAGAGCCTCTCTTATGTTCAAACTCCATAGATTATATGTCTAACTTGGTTGTGATATTTAGTCCTAACCACCTCTATTGCAATGTTTGAATACAAAATATTATATAGTTGTATTGAATGTAGGGGTGGAAATAGGCTGGATGTATGGGTGGAAATAGGTTGGGCCGAGTTAGGCTTTGTCAAGTCTAAGTTTGACCTGTCAAAAAAATTGAAGCTGAAGTCTAGCTTATAGCTTGTCGTAGGCTTATTTTTATGTCTGAGTCTGACCTTTTCGAAGGCCTGGTTAGCCGGTTAACTTACATAAAAGCCTATTTATTTTAAACATATGTAAATAAGCAATTAAAATAATATTTAAGTAGACAAACTAACTAAAAGACCAAGAGACTAAAAATTTGTTTGCATTGACTTATTTTAACTTACCTATTAGTATAAGTTTTGTGAGACTATTTGTTTAAGAGAAGTTATGAAGACAATGTTCATCTGGTGTTTTCATCTTATTTTCACAAGCTCTTCAAGATAACCAAGTTTTATATATGTATTTTAATTTAGGGTCTTACTAACCAGTGTCCTCAGGGCAATGGTTAAGCATTCCAAAAATAGAAAATATTTTATAGAAAAATTTATTATTTCAATTTTCGAGACATTAAATGCGCAGATTACCGAGATAAATTTACTATTTTAGAATGCTTAATCATTGCCCTGAGGGCACTAGTTAGCATTTTCCTTTAATTTAAAGTATAAAACATAACATCATGATAATAAAAAATTATTCATATTTAATTAAATAGGCTGATCTAATAGGCTTAAAAGGTCTTTTTTGAGCCTAAAGCCTAGCCTTTTTAACTAAATAGACTTGTAAAAAAGCCTAGATATTTTTTATTTATGAAATTTGGTCATGTTTTTGTAGAAGTATAATTGCAGATTCAGAGTATGTTTGCTATTAGTTTGTTTTGAACTTTGAATTAGGTTTTAGTTAGTTTGGCTCAATATGAATTTGTATATATAGTGCATTTACTTTCTAATTGGTATAGCGTAAGAATAGAGTAGAATAATTTTTGTAACCGTTTTCAATTGAGTGAAAGTTAATTAAAACTTTCTCTCTCTTCATCCATCTTCATCTTGTTCATCTTTTCTCATCATATTCCGCTGTGCACCAACAATTGGTATCTAGAGCTCCGATTCAGATTCACGATAAGGGAAACACGAGTGTATGTGAGGTATGTGATTGTTTTGATTTCGAATCCATTCAATTCATAGTGAATTGAAAATTAGAATCGTATCATAATCACATTTCTTGATTTTGAGGGATCGGGAAACACGAGTGTTTGGTGAGATCTGAGTGATTTCTTGCACAATATTGAAGATGAACGATAGAAACGGTGATTTGAATACGAAACTTCCGGTGTTTGATGGAAATAATTGGAATCAGTGGATGATTCAGATGCGTGTGTTGTTTGACGCTCAAGATTTGCTTGATCTCGTCTACGACGGTTACACGCTAGTTGCTGCGGAAACAACGAAACCGCAAAGAAACGTGCAATGAGAAACAAAGAAGAAGGATAAAAAGTGTTGTTCTACATCCATTAGATCGTGGATGCGAATGTGTTTGAGAAGATCTATGATTCGACGACGTCGTAATGGTACGGTGCTATGGCGGTGACTCATCAATGAAGAATGTAAAACTTTAGAGCCTACAGGAGTATGAGAATCTCAACATGAAGAACAATGAGAAGGTACTTGAGTACATCTCTAGAGTGATTTTGATCACTAATAAGATGAAAGCTTGTGGAGAAAGGCTCTCAGAACAAGTGATTATTAAGATGGTACTGAGATCACTTACTCCTCAGTTTGAATACATTGTTGTAGCTATTGAACATTCTAAGGATCCGAGCACCATGAAAATTGAAGAGCTACAAATAATTGTGTTCCCCATTTTTATTCACTTGTTACCTCTATTTTTTAGTTGCAAAAATATTATATTTTGTGCAACCCAATTCAAACCTCTCTTTCTTGTGTTTCTCGCACCTTTAGTTATGACATTAAAACAGAATGTGGTCACTCAAGCTAGTAAAATCGCTCAACATAGGTGGATCCGACTGAAGAAGGTGGATTACTATAAATAGTAATGGAGCCATTTCTAAGAATCATATTGTCTGTGGTGGAGTTATCAGCAATCGTAGAGGAGATTGGATTAGTGATTTTTCTAAAAATATTGGATTTTATGATGTCTTTTAAGTTGAACTTTGGGATGTGTTTGAAGGATCTCAGATGTTTAATAAATAAAAATAATCTATAAAAAGTATATATTTTTTTATAATTATTTCTACAACTAATATTATTTTAAGAGGAAAATACAATTTTACACTTCTCAAGTACTATTAAATCTAGAAAATATAGAAAGTTTTGCATTGAAATTACAAATTTGGGAAAGTTTTAAAAAATATTAGTAGTAAATTATGCGTTTTATAATTAGAAAAGAGTATTTCCAACACACACTGCACACGTGTGTAGGGACAGCTAATTAAAGATGAACAATTGCTCATATGTATAAATATGATATTGCAACTCTTTAATAACGAAAAGGTAGGTCCCTTCAATTTGAAATGGAAAATGGTCTTTAATGGCATTGGCCACCTTTGTCTGCTCATCTTCTTTGTATGCGAAGTTAATGCCATGCAACATAATGAGAAGAGGTTTGAGAGGCTAGTCATGTCACGCATAAGCATGTGAACAAAGTTTGTTGTCACAATGAAAGTGGTCCTTAGGAAATTATTGATGGCCATATAAATTTTTATAGACTATTGCTATCAAATGTTTCCATCAATTGGTTTATAGTAAATGCGTTCTCCCCCTTTTAAAAATATTGTATATTGAATATTACAATTTAGAATTAGACCTAATTCAAACTCTATTTTAGTTGTCATTCAGACCGACTAAAGAGTCCAATAAGATTGGTCAATTATGAAGTTCAATCCAAAACTCCATCTATCGGATCCTACACTCGTTGGGAGATCGCTTATTAAAGTTAGATATTGTGTTCCTTCCAATTGTTGGAATCCATCAAATGGCATCCGCACGAGGTGTCGTACTTACCGAAGGTAGTTTTAACTGTCATTCGTACATAGGTTTCGTGTTGCATTAAGGTGTGCTTCATTATAAACTATTATATGTAAATGAATATATAAAGAAAATAAGATCATATCAAGTCTGATAGTATTAGGTATAAGACTAGGCTAATGCCTAAGAGATTTACACAAAAGAGGGTGTTGATTACAATGAGATATTATCTTCGGTGGTAAGACATACTAATTCTATGCAGGTGTTATTAAGTCTTGTTGCTCATGGTGATCTTAAGGTAGAACAACTTGATGTGAGAACAACATTTTTGTATGGTGACTTGTATAAGGAAATCTATATACATCAATTAGCGTGAGGGATACAAGATTTAGGGAAAAGAGAGTCAAGTATGTAACTTATAGAAATCACTTTATCGATTTTAGCAATCTCCTCGATAGTGGTACAAGCGATTTTACTCTTTTATGAGAAAGCAACAGAAATGTTTATGATTGTCATGTATGCATTTGGAAGATTCAAGGAGGTGATTTTATTTATCTCCTATTGTACAGGGATGACATGTTTATTTCTTTGAAGAGCAAGGTGGTGATAGATAGGTTAAAATTTCAACTTGATAAAGATTTTGAGACAAAAGACTTGGATGTTGCCAAGAAAATACTAGGTATGGAGATTAGAAGTGAGAGAGAGAGAGAGAGAGAGAGAGAGAGAGAGAGAGAGAGATCAGAAATTATTCTTAAGTTAGAATGGCTACATTGAGGGCATTATTGAAAGGTTTAAGATTAGAGATGATAAATCAATGGTAACTCCATTTGATCCAAATTTTAGGCTCTTTGGTAAACAATCTCACAAGAAATTACTGTTGTTAGTAGATTCTTTGCAAATCTGAGAAAGGCACATTGAGAAGCAGTGAAATGAGTTAAATGGTTTTGTTGACTCTGATTATGCTGATGATTTAGATGGAGGGCGATCTATTGTTGGTTAATTATATGTTTAATATAAATAGTACTCAAGTTAGTTGGCTATCAATGTTATTTCGAGATCGAGTACATGGAAGTAACAGAAGGGGTGAATAAAGCATTGTAGTTGTGGGATATTCTAGATGATTTTGGGATTAAGAAAAAATGTGTGAATAAGAGTTGTCATAGCCAAAGTGCGATTCACTTTGCTAAGAATCGGGTTCAACATTCACATACTAAATATATCAATGTCATATATCATTTCTTACGCAATGTCATGGAAGAAGGTAACATTTCTCTAATGAAGGTTCATACTAAAGATAATCATGCAGACATGTTAACAAAGGTTGTGTCAAGAAGTCAGTTCCAATATTGCTTGGAATTGCTAAATCTTATTCCATGTTAGATATTACATGAATAAATAATCGTGAAACTGAATACAAAATTTGTTCATAGAAATCATTGTCATTAACGTGAAACTGAATATCAAAACGTGTTCATCCAAAATTTAAATTCTTTCAGATTATGAAGGAGGTGGAGAATTATGAGTAATTCCTCTAATATCAGAGAAAAGAAAAATAAGGAGAAGAGAGAAACATGAGAATACATACAATGATGTAAGAGTGAATAAAAAATGATGTGGATTATTGGCTTTTGTTAGAAATACTATATGTAGTCGTTCTATGTACAAATCATTATAAAATAAAGGTCATGTAATTCATGAAAAATCATCACAACAAGTTACAATGATATAGTTCAAGAATTAATGTATTTTAGTTATATTTATATATTTATTTTGGTGTTTTTTTTTTTTGAAAGCAAGATTCTATTGAAGGGAGTCAAAACTCCAAAAACAATACAGAAAAAGAGCAACACAAAACGAAAAGAAAAATTACACAATCAAATACACCTATCTTAGGTAAAGCAAAGGGTTTTTGCTAAACTCATAAAGTTACATTTGGATTGTATAATTTTTCCTATGAAAGACCATCTCCAAACCAAAGCTTTACAACTGCACACCACATCTGAAACGTTCCAAACGTTATTCTTGAAAATGATGTCATTACTACAAAGCCACAAAAACTCCAAAGGGTAGCTAGTCACACACTCCCCACCCTACATCTTTTGATGTTTGAAAGCAAAGAGATCTCCAAACCAAAAAACTTTCTCTAAAGTTATTCACCGAAATGAACTTCAATTCTAACCATTCGGTCAAATCCTTCCATACCAATTCAACCACCCGACAATTCAGAAGAAAGTGACTCGAAGATTCCAACACCCCATCGCAAAACACGCAAGCAGGTTTACTGACAGAATTTAAAATGCCCCTATTCAACAACTTCTCTTTAGATGGAATCCTATCCTTAAAACATCTCCACCCAAAAAATCTAACTTTTAAGGGAACTTGAACCTTCCAAATTATAGAAAAAGCAATGTCATACCGGTTTATTTTGGTGGTTATTTATTTGCTCCTGTAATATGTGTAATATATAGTTTTGAAATCACAATATTATTTGCTTCATTATTAAAATAAATGATGGAGCAAAGAGAAAAAAAACTCATAATTTCTACTATTTATTTTAAAATCTAATAGTTCAGATTCATTTATGTTCTCACATAAAAATGTCATTCTCATATAATGTATATATATATATATATGGGACGACTCAAGTGAGAACACTTTGTTATTATGAGAAATGAGAACAATGAATCACGACCATTAAATTTTGATTTTGTTGATTTTAATGGACTGGATTGGTTTCTCTTTCTATGTTGATTTAAAATAAATACTAAGGATCATACAAATAGAAACCAATCCAGTCCATTAAAATCAACAAAATCAAAATTTAATGGCCGTGATTTATTGTTCTCATTTCTCATAATAACCAAGTGTTCTCACTTGAGTCGTCCCATATATATATATATATATATATATATATATATATATATATATATATATATATATATATATATATATATATATATATATATATATATATATATATATATATATATATATATATATATATATAGAGAGAGAGAGAGAGAGAGGGTTATATTGACTCCAAGAGTAAGTTATAATAACTTATTCCACATCTTGACCATTAGAAAACTATTCCTTATTAATTTTAACCATTAGATTGAAAATAATTAATGGTCAAGATGTGGAGTAAGTTATTATAACTTACTCTTGGAGTCAATATAACCCTCCTCATATATATATATATATATATATATATATATATATATATATATATATATATATATATATATATATAATTTAAAATATGAGCCTAAGAATATTTTTTATATCAACTAAAAACATGATTTAGGTGGACATTAACAAACTCTAATTGAGAATCTGTTTGTTAACGAGTATGTGGACATAAATATACAATCAAATATCAAATGTCATTTCATAGTATGATTACTTCTCATATCATTCAAATATTAGATACCATTTCCTGAATCTCAATTCCTCACACATCAGAATCTCTGGCTGAAAACAAAAGTTGAATATTAAATTGTTACGTAAAAGTCTGGTTTAATTATTTATAGACGTGTTCCTTTATTATTGATCAGGGTTCTGATTTTATTTCTTGAATCTTAATCTCCATTATTTATAATCACACAATCTCACCTAATTGATAATCATATGATCAATCAATATCTTCCATTTATATTCCCTTACTTAATAATACAACACCTAATTGTATATTGTGCCTCGTTATGTGTGGCAATGTTAGAGGAATGAATGAAAATTGTAGGATTTAATTTCTTTTACATGGTTATATCGTTAGTGTAAAAAAAAATCTACAATCACAATAGGAATTTTGTTACGTCCCTGATTCGGGTAAGAAAAATGTTATTGTGTGAGGTATTTTTTTAGTAAGGAAGAGAAAGAGAGAGGATGAGAAGATTTAATGATAGAAATTATATTATTGAAAGTTGTAAAAATTGAATTACAAATAAGTGTATATAGACCGTATGTAACTTCATTCTAATTGACTTAGATTAGGGGTGTTCAAAATCAAACCAACCTAATTGAATCCTGTAAATCAAACTAAACCAAATCAAAACCGCGAAAAATCGTATTTGGTTCGAATTTGTTTGGGTCATCTTTTAACAAAACCGCACGATTCGGTTCGGTTTGCGCTTTGTATTTTGTAAACCGAACCAAACCGCATTATGTTATAACCTAACTTTTACTTAACTCACATTCAACCCAAACTTAAACATATTATACCCTTATGATTACGAACAATTTTCTCATCCTTACACATATGATTTCAGTCCCGGTCTTCTCAAATCTCTAATAGCATTATCGTGCCTTCTTTGCCACATACATATTCCTTCTTCTTCTATAATCTCCACTCTCTTATATTTTTTCTTTTTCACCTTCTCATTTTTATGCAAATGATCTCTATTTCAGTTTCGTTTTTATCGCACATCTTCTTCTCTAATCTCTCAACTCTTTTATTTTTTCTTTTTCATATTCAATCTCTTGTCTCTTCTATTTTTTTTGTTTCATTATAGTAATTTTTATATTGTTTTATGCTATTATTTTATGTTTATTATTCCACTTTTGTGTAATTTAATTTTTACATATTAAATGGAAAGTTGTTGTCAAAATATGACAAGTTTTATTGTTATTTGATAGTGTATGAATGTCTAAATACAAAGTTATGTTGTCATCTATATGTGTATGTATGGCTCAATAAAAAATTTGTAAAAAACAGAACCAAACCGCATTGGTTTGGTTTGGTTCGATTTTTTTCTAAAAGTCAACCGAACCAAACCAAACCGCACGATTTTTTCTCTTACGGTTCGGATGATTTTTTTCTGTCAAAACTGCCCAAACCGCACCGCGAACACCCCTGTCTTGGACTTGAGGTACATAAATTTCTAACTGAATAACTAACTTGGAGTATATCTCAAAATACCATCTTATAATCCAAGTTTTCGAACACAAACTAATCATAATTGATCTGAAATATTTCGAATTTCTTTCTCAAATTCAGAAATCTGTCGATCTTCAATCCTTTGATGAAAATGTCATCCAAGTGTGCTTCACTTGAGTAATTCCTCACTTCAAGTTCACCTCAATTTACATTCTCCCTTAAGAAGTGAAATCTAGCTTCGATGTGCTTACTCATTCCATGTAGAACATGATTCTTTGCAAGATTAATGACTGACTTGTTGTCGATCTGTAGCATCAGAGGTTTCTTCACTTCGACATCCATATCTTCCACCATAAATCTTGTCCAAATTGCTTGACACGCAACATAAGATTCTGCTATATATTGAGCCTTACACGATGATAATACCACCATAGGTTGCTTAGTAGAGCACCATGAGATTTAAGCATCAAATACTTGAAAGAAGTAACTAGTTGTGCTTCTCCGATCTTCCTTATCTTCACTCCAATCATCATCTAAATAGTAAGTAACAATAGCTTCTTTGCTTTCAGAATCTCGTGGAAATAGAATTCCATAGTTTATCGATTCTTTTAGGTATCTCAGGATTCTTTTTACAACCTTCTTGTGAGACACCTTTGGTTCACTCATGTATCTGCTCACCAATCTGATTGAGAAACTTATATCGGGTCTCTTATTGCACACATACCTCAAAGATCCTACAATTTGTTTGAACAAAGTTACATCGAATATGTCATTACTTTCATGCTTCTCCAATTTCAAATTTGGTTCGATAGGTGAGGATGTAGGATTCGAATCATCCATCATGAATCTCTTGAGTATCTCTTTGACATACCTTCTTTGATGCAACATTGTACCTTGCTTCGTAATTTGAAATTCCATGCCTAGGAAATACGAAAACTTTCCTAGATCCGACTTTTCAAATTCCTTCATCATCGGCTCTTTGAACTCCGACTAGTTCTCCAAACTATTTCCAATTACCATTAAGTCATGGACATATAAGTAGATGATTGTTATATCTTATGTCATAACATGAACATAGACACCACACTCAGATTTGCATTTGATGAATTCCAATTCGACTAAGTATTAATCAATCTTCTTGTTCCATGCCATATGTGCATGTTTAAGACCATAAAGCGCTTTGTGTAACTTGTTTACTTTCCTTGATTTCTCGTGTATCACAAATCCAGGAGGTCTCCCAAATTTTAATATGAAAATATTGTTTTTTTAGAACCAGAAATTTTGCTAGAAATTAGCTACGATTTTAGCTACGGATTAGCTACGAAATTTTATGGGCTCAAGTATTATGTTGACTTTAGTCATATGGCATGCCACGTCAACAACTTGACAGGTGGCATTGCCATGTGTTAGTGCCACGTCAGCTTTGTTAACGGAAGTTAGCAGGAGGGACCAAAAGTGTGGATGGAAAATTTTAGAAGGACTATTCTTTAAAGGAAATGTTTAGAAGGACTAAAAACGAAATCTGATATATTTACAAGGACCAAAAACTTATTTAACCTTTCTAACTATCAGTCATTTTGTAAAAAATGTTTGTCATAAATTATAAATCACTTAACAATTTTAATACATCATTAATGACTTTTACTTAATATATCATCTAATATTTATTTCTCTTTCTTTTATAAATTTTTTAAATTTTGCTTTCTAGTGTAATTATTGAAGAACATTTGTGTAAATTCATAAATCATTTCACTTTCTCATAAAGTAATAAGGGCAATGCTAACCTGTGCCTTAGAAGTACAAGTTAAGAACTAAATTAAAAAAAAATTATCTTGAAAATTGTGTTTTGGTTTATTTTAATTTCACCCACATAATTTAATATAATGAGTTTTGGTTTGTTTTAGAAGAAACAATTGATTTCCTTATATAATGAAGTAAAGTAGTCTAGATTTATAATCTAAGCAATGTGGGACTAAGATGTTTTGGTTTGTTTTAGAAGAAACAATTGATTTCCTTATATAATGAAGTAAAGTAGTCAAGATTTCTAATCTAAGCAATGTGGGACTAAGATGTTTTTTCAACTAACATGCAATGTGGGACTTGACTTAAGGAACCTTTTCAATTCATATCTCTATATTGGAATATTGACATATGGTTCCAAAATCCCCCACTTGAATTTAAAAAGTTCTTTAGAAGTAACGTCAAACGTTTATAAGATGGTACATAAACAAAGGTGTCTACAACTTGAACCTTTGCGTAGCAAGTAGGATTTCGATTCAACAAGAGTGACACAAATGTTTTGAACTCTATCTCATACATAATACCCGCACAAAACTTTTTCTTAAGGTGTATTCTAATAGCCCGTGCTTTAATGGCCCTGCACGTGTATCCCAATTTAGTGAAGGCTCTAGGAATTTTGCCTCGAAATTTCATAGGAACCGGCCTAAGTTCCACAATCACATAGGTGAGTTTATCAAGAGTACTCATGTAGCCTAGGTACTCCCCCATACAAAGTATAAATCTCATTAAGAGTTTCTATTATCTCATTCTCTTATCGCTTCATGATTCACACTTCTCTTATTCACATTAGCATGATCGCCTCATATTACTCACAACTTGTTATTACCCATTGAACCTATTTCTTGAGATCTCCAGTCATTTAGGTCGGGTTACTATTATGAGCAACGCATTTCTCTATAAGCATTAGTCTCATCCTTTTTGATGTATTTTGGACTTTCTCTCTAGCTAATCCTTTCGTCAAAGGATGTGCTAAATTTTCATCAATGCGTGCATGATCCACCCTTACAGCTCTCTTAGAGATACATTCTCTGACTGTGTTGTGCTTTCTTCTAATTTGACGTCTTTCACTATTATAATAATGGCTCTCAAATTTTTGCAATAGTTGTGTTACTATCGCAGTGGGTCAACACAGTTGACATAGGTTTTCCCATAAAGGGATCTCAACTAGAAAGCATCTTAACCAACTTACTTATTCACTAGAAATTGCTAATTCTATTATCTTAGACTCCATCGTGGACTAAACCAGGATAGTCTATTTCTTTGATTTCCAAGATACAGCTCCGTCAGCTATGTTGAATACATAGCCAGTAGTTGCTTTAGCATCATCTGATAAGGTATTCCAATTTGCATCGCTATATCCTTCAAGTTTAGCAGGAAATATCTGATAATGCAAACCGAGATTCACAGTATTTTTAAGGTACCTCATGACTCGATTAATAGCTTGTCAATGCTCATTACTCGGTCTACTAGTAAACCTGCACAACAATCCTACGACATATGTAATGTGGGATCTAGTACAATCAGTGGACTACCTAAGACTTCCAATGATGCTCGCATATTCTATTGTTTAACATTTTCATCAATATTCTTAAACAGTTTCATGTGTTGGGTCGTATGATGTGCTCGCAGGTGTACAATCAAGGTAATTATATTTTTTAAGATCTTTTCCACATAGTGTGATTGATCCAAAGAAATTCCTTGCTCAGATCTCGTGATATTGATACAAAGAATCACGCTCACTTCTCTAAGATCTTTCATATCAAAATTGTTTCACAAAGTTGTTTGATCCAAATATGAGTAGATAGTCTACATGTAGACATATGATAGTACAAATGTGATTCTCATTTTTATAATAAACGCATTTGTCACATTCATTCAATTTGTACTCATTTCATATTATTAAGTCATCAAACTTGTTGTGACATTACTTTGGAGCTTGTTTTAGCCCATAAAAAAGATTTATCTAACTTACAGACCTTGTTTTCTTGTCCATGAATCACAAACCCTTCTAGTTGGTCCATATAGATTTCTTCTTATAAGTCACTGTTTAAAAAATCATTTTAACATCCATTTGGTGTACTATTAAGTTATAAATAATGACTATTGAAATTAGTAATAGTACCCTAATGAATGTAATTCGAGTGATTGGAGAAAAGTATTGAAGAAATCTATAGTTTCTCTTTGCCTAAAACCTTTGGCTACAAGGCGAGCCTTGTACTTGTCAAAAGTTCCATCAGGTTTTAGTTTCTTTTTCAAAAACTTATTTACAATTGATTGGTTTGCAACCCAGAGGTAAGTCTATTAAGTGTCAGGTCTTGTTAGATTATAAAGAATCTATCGCATCATTAATAGCTTCTAGTAATAAATCTGCATCCAAAGATGACAAAGCTTCTTGAAGATTTAATGGATCTTTTTCTACATTATAAGCCATATAATCGGCCTCATAGTCTTTAGTAACTCTTACTCTGTTACTTCGTCAAAGTTCCATTTCTACTTCGTTGTTGCTTTCGATGCTTCTTATCACAGGAATGTGATTTAATTAAGTATCCCCGCTATTTCTCAATTTGAAAGGAAATTTGTCTTCATAGAATCCAACATCATTTGATTTTATGATCACTTTAGCATTCAAATCATAAATTATATACGCCTTACTGTTTGTTGCATACCCAATGAATATACATTCGTAGACTCTACTAGCGAGTTTTACTCGTTTCGGATCCGAATATTGACATAAGCCAGATAGTCCCAAGTTCTTAAATAAGACAAGTTTGATTGTCTTTTCTTTAATATCTCATAAGTTGATATCTTACTTTTTGACTTGGGAACTCGATTTAAGACATAGCAAACAATCAACAAAATTTCCCCCACTAGTGAGGAGCAGCACCAAAATTTAACATAATTGTAACAAGTTCACTAAGAGTTCTATTCTTTCTTTATGATTTACCATTAATTTTAAAGAATATGGTGCAGTCGTTTCATGTACAATTCAATTTTGTTTATAAAATTCATTAAATAAACTTGAATCATGTTCAGTTCCCCTATCAGTAGGAAGTCTCTTAATTTTCTTACTAACTTGAATTTCAATCGCATTCACAAAAGTTTTAACCACGGCAAATTTACAAAAATATCATACTTAGTGATTGTGTACAAATCTACCTCTATAGACTGACTAAACTCTGCCATTTTTAGAAGAAAACCGGAAACATGATTCTTTATATCCTGTAAAGTGTGCATGACATCCTTACAAATTTAAGTCTTTTTAGAGGTGAATCATCTTTCACTTTTCTAATACCGACAACATTAGTGGTGTAGGCAACTCTCAACAATACTTTCTTATTTCTGTATATTTTAAACATTGCACGATCATAACAGACATGACGAGATGTGTAATTTTAAACAATATGTTTGAATTGATGAAAATTATGAAATAAAATGCACAAAATGAAATACATTTTAGCATTTGAATTAGGGCCGAATAGCTAATTTAATTTGTCCAATCATAAAACATTCAAACAATAAACCAAAATCTTTATCCACTTCATTCCAATTCCACTTCATCCTAATGCACATCATTGCACATCATAATGATTTATGGTTTAAAAACTAAAATACCTTTGCAATCGATTCAAATCAAAAGAGGCAACATCTTAAGTCATCGAAAAAGACCCCTAACAAACTTCTAAGATGCTACAAATCATAACAGATGAATGTTCAATATCAACTTGTCCACACTACAATGTACGTGTGGGTAATGTGATAGAAAGCCGTTAATAAAACACATCACAACAATGCATTTCAAACTAACACCTCACAACACTAGTGGAGGGAGTTATTTTGTCAATATGTAGTAATTATAAAGTACTAGATTGATGTATTCAAAGTTTGGTTTGAATGCAGTACATAATGTAATTTAAAAACTAAAATAAAAGGTTAATTGTCGTGCTCAAATATATATATATATATATATATATATATATATATATATATATATATATATATATATATATAGATATATATATATATAGGGGACGACTCAAGTGAGAACACTTGGTTATTATGAGAAATGAGAACAATGAATCACGACCATTAAATTTGATTTTAATGGACTGGATTGGTTTCTCTTTCTAAGATCCTTAATATTTAATGGACTAGATCTTAGAAAGAGAAACCAATCCAGTCCATTAAAATCAAATTTAATGGTCGTGATTCATTGTTCTCATTTCTCATAATAACCAAGTGTTCTCACTTGAGTCGTCCCCTATATATATATATATATATATATATATATATATATATATATATATATATATATATATATATATATATATATATATATATATATATATATATATATATATATATATATATATAAATTAGCGTAATACTAACGAGTGCCCCTGGGGCACTCGTTAAGAGATTAAAAAGGTAAGTTGAGAATTGTTTAATAAAATATAAATATAAATTTTTATCTAAAATATATGTATTCAATACATTGAAAACATAAATAATTAATTTTTCAGTGCAAATCGATTGCACTATGAAAAATTGGCATTCTGCGCTTCTGGTTCAGTGAGCAATCGATTGCACACCAGTGCAAATCGATTGCACCTAACAGAAAATCATCTCTTTACTGTTTCGACCATAACTGGAGTTCCGTAACTCGGAATTGGGCGCCGTCGGAAGCATTGGAAAGCTAACGGAAAGGGTTATTAGATGCCTAAGCTTTTACAACATTATCATACTCTTGAGTATCAACCAAATCCATGTAAATTTCTGGTACCTTGATTAGTAAAGATAATTCTCGGATAATTGATTCGTTAACCGTCCTCAAGGCCTTAATGCCCAAGTGTTCCTTCAATTGGGTTGTAGGCATCATGGAATGAGCGGCGATGGACGTCAAATCTAGCCACGTACACCAAAGATGTTGAGATCTTATAGCTTGTGAAGCTAACCAAGTGAAACCAAAGGCGAGGAGGCCTTACTACTTGGTGTAATTTGTGTACGTCGATTAACAAAATATGAATATGGTAAGGTGAACCTTAGGATACCTAGGCCAAGAGACATGAATGGATGCTAGCCTAATATTCCTTTTTCCTATCAAGAAACTACTTTCTAAAATCCTACAATCTAATGGTGTAGTAAGTATGAGACGAGGGGTTAGAGGACAGACAAAAGGACAGTAACTGCGAGTAGGCACGTTACATATATGTTGGCTACTTCTTGTGAAGAAATTCCAAGGATGCCCCTGTGCCACATATATTGCGGGCATTCTCGGGCTTTGGTCTCGGGAATGGGTCGGCTCCTTAGTTCAGGAGTATTCTTCAGGGATGAACTCCCGGGGATGTGTACCTCACCTTCTCCTTTTGTTGTTTCCTTATGGGTGAATTTCTATGTGAGATTTGAACCCAGGAAATTGGACGAGTTGAATCGTTATAGAGATTCAATGTCGGTTCCATGGTTCTCTATAGTCATATGAGTTACTTACCATGTAGATTGAAAATGTATGTTTTGGGGTCTTGTTTCAAGGGCGGATAGGCAGGTAAACCCAGAAGACTAGACCTTAAGGTAGCTCCCGACAGAAGGTTGGCAGGTAAATCCAGAAGACCTATTCTGGAGGAAACATGTACCTAATATTCGAACATGTGATATGTTCTCAGTGGATCCAATTGGGTGGTCAACGGACACTCAATCGTGGTGCTACGAGTTGATAGGCTTTCTTGTACTGGATAGTGAGGAAACCTTAGGATCTGAGATGGATCTGTAGATTATGTATGTACCTTGTAGAGCCGAGAGGACCCATAAGATAGGGGAACTCACAGAGATTTAGTAATCTCACCCCATTCATCTTATTATTTTTCAGGTACCATGCAAGATCGAGTTTTGCTAGATGCTTGGATCAAGAGCTTTTGATCGGATGTCGTGAAGACCGTGCCTAATCTTTTCTTCCGCTGTGTATTAATATCTTTGTGTAGATATATTCATTGTATCCATCTTCAAGATGATTTTGAAATGTATACACTTATGTTATTATTCTTGACTTTTGTATGTACTCAGTACCAGTTATTAGTATTCAGATTCTAGACACATACTGGTAGGGTATTAAATATTGTGTATTTTCAATGCATTGAATATGTAATATTTTTTTATTATAAATGTTTAACCAATGTCTCTGGAGCACTCGTTAGCATGACCCATAAAATTATACTATTAAAACATTATAATTATTTATATCTATAAATTAGAGTTCTAATAAAAGTCAAAAATCATTAATAATAAAAGTTCTTTATATTCATTATTTTTTATTTCTATATGTATTTATCTCTTTTGTCTAATAATATAATGATCAAAAATTTATATTTAAAATTTGTATATATAGAATATTGTGGGTTTGAACTCCATCTCTATTAAGGATTTTTTGCAAGATATAAAATATATAAAATAATAAAAAATATTAAAATATCACATAAATAATATTAATTATAAACTTTGAATTTAAATTATGATATTAGTGTTTAATTTAATAATATTAAAATTTATTAATTTAATTAATTTTTTATATAAATAATAAATATATATTTTGTTAATGTAAAAAAAAACTCATAATGTCAATTTACCACCCTCTTCTATCTGTGTTACTTTATGGCTATGTTTGGATATCTAAAAGTCAACGGAGCAGAATGGAGTGAAGCGGAGTGGAACGAAAATACTATTTTATTGTTTGGAAATTTTAGTACGGAACAAAGTAAGTTGTTTATTCCGCCCAAATCGAAGGTAAGAAAAATGGTAGTAAGTGATAGAATGAAATGGAATCTGTACCACTCTATTCCGTTCCGTTCCATCCATTTTTAAACTATTCAAATAATAAAATATCATTTTATTTCATCTCATTTCACTCCGTTCTATTCGGCTCCATCAATCCAAACAAAAATTTTAAGTAGTTAAAATTAAGTCAAAATCTTTAAAAAATTTAACATCTATGACCGTATTAACGCATTTCAATTAAATTTAATGATAAATTATTTTCATTATGAAACAATTTATTGGATACATCAAATTAAAAAATATAATAAAAAATGGATTGTGGTTTCCTTCTAGATAAGTCCAAGTTGTAGTGATCACAAGAATAGAATCCTTTTCTGTCACATGGATGCAGTCACCAAAGATCTCAAGTGTGAAAGTGATTTTGAAATAAATAATGTCGGCCAGATAGCTCCATCTTTTAATAAAGGAATAACCCTTTATTATTAATTTAACCAAATTTGAATAATTTTAAGTCGGTTGAAATTAGCAAGAGCATCTTATTTAATTTTTAAAAGTTTAATTATATATTTAAGCATCGAGTTACTTTTGGCTTCATTATCAATTAGTAAATTATAAACTTTAGCCACTGCCTTTTAACTTAATTTTTTTTGGTTTTAAGGTTGATAATATAAGTTATAAATATTATATATTTGAGTGTTTGAGTAAAATATTAATTGTAATATTTAAATATTTGATTTGATGATATGGAAAATCGACTATTTTAAAGAAATATAAAATGTATTTGAAAGTATTATGATTGATGAAGGTCATTTCTTCGGGACCTTCATTCAATGAAGGGTAGTTTCTTTATCATTAGAATTGAGGAGGTTGGATTTATACTCGAAAGTAGAGATCGTCTCATGCGTTTTTGTTCCTTCTAATGCTCAATCTTAAATGTTATAATATTATATATTGAGATACATATTATGAACTCTTATTTTAATAGAGATTTGGATGGTCTTAAAAATGTGATTCCATATTTTGACCCAAATAATTTTACTAGTAATGACATCGTCCTTTCTAAAGTACAACGTGTTTTGACGAGTGTTATTGAACATAGGCGTAAAGTTTGATATGACCACAAAACAAAAATTAATTTTTAGCTGTTAGTAGGTAGAACATGCTCAAAATTTTCTCGTAACTATTTCTATTGATGGGTTAAGTCAACACATGTCACCGATAAAGTACCATATATTGTCTTATAATTCTCTTATTTCTAATTGATGGAGTTTTCCCTGTTTATTACAATATGTGTTTGGATACTGTTTCAGACTGACTATAAGATCCAGAAAACAAAGGTTTAGTAACAAAGCAAGAAGGTACCGTGTAAGGATAAGTAAGTTCTTTTTCTCCGTCTCGCAAAGTACCTCTCACGAGGATATCATGCCAGTCTCTCAAAATCAATCCAACGGCTGGTTGCATTCCACATCGTTCGACGCGTATTCAATTACCAATCATCTCCCAAATTTAAAGAGGAGAACGCCACAATCTAGGTGTTCCTACAGAATAATATTGGTAACTTCTCGTGATGTGGGTCGGAAGAGGTCGTAGTGAAGTTTGTGTTTCACGTTTTTGGATTGCTTGCCCCTCTTGGAGAGATGATGATTCTATTTATAATATTTTCCCATTATGGTATAACTTCCGTGATTTATAACCATGAGTATTATCTCCTTATTCCGTGGACAATCGTACAGATACTCAGTGTCGTTAATACAATCATAATTGCATATTGAAGGACAATGTCTTTTGGCGGATTAGGGGAGTTCGATCCACTAAAAACCTGGCGGGTTGATATTTGACCCATATTTGGACGACCTTGTGGGTACCCACATTGGCGGCTTGATCAAGCGATTTTGCTGACCTCGAACCACGTAGGAGCGGTTTCACCTCGGTCGAGCTCAAGATACTTTCCTATTAGTCCATGGCTCCCGAGCACAAGGCGTGAGAGGTGAAACGCTTAAGTCAAATCGTCTTTCTATTTCTGAAAGTACATAGCCCCCAAGCGTGAGGCGTGGAAGGACAAAGCGCTTATGTCAAATCGCCTTCCCATTTCTGAAAGTACATAACCCCCAAGTGCAAGGCATGGAAGAGTAAAACGCTTAAGTTAAGTCGCCCTTTAATTTTAGGCGTGGAGGGGCAAAGCGCTTAAGTAAAATTGCAGTAAAATTATCTTCCCGTTTCTGAAAGTAGTGGTACATAGCCCCAAATGTGAGGCGTAGAGTAGCGAAACACTATAGAAAATAAAAATAAAAATATAGCTACTAGATTTTACAACTAGAAAGAGATGCAATATAATTCAACAAAGAAAACCCAATAATCAAAGATAAAGAAGCAAGTTGGCATGTGCCAATTGAGACAAAATATGAGATAACATTACCCCATGTCGCTGCATGATTTGCGATTGCTGCTAGCAATAATCTCATTCACATTTCTTTTTTCTTCACACACCCCAATAATTTTCCCTAGATTTTTCCTAAGTGGGACCATCACAAAGCTATTAAAAAAAATTATTGTTGTGTAATAATCCAAATTCATTAATCATAGCATTCTAAAGGAGGAAACATATTTACAATACTCTATAATATTATTGGTGGTTTTTTTTTAAATCATGATAAGAGATGTCGACAACTTTGTTTTTAAGTGCAAAAATAATCATTTTTTTAATCTTTAGCTTTGCATGAGAAAATGACTTTGCAACTGTGGACTTGTTTGTAATGATATTTTTTAAACAAAATATGTAGTTTAAATATTAAAATAAAAATTATAGTAATATTAGTTTTTGTTTTTTTCAATAATGTTTTTGAAATAATTTTAGAGTGTCTTATTTAACTTTATGTGATTCTTAAAAACAAATAATTATACTAATTTTAAAAAAAAATACTATTTAATAAAATTATTTAAATTCTCGCTAAGCCATTTTAATCGATAACTGAGTAGAAACATCACTTATAAGGATGAAAATTCGAAAAAGTGTAAATTCTTAATAATTAAATTATTTGACAAAAAAATTACTTAATAATTATAATTAATGAAATAGCTAAGTAGATGACTATTAATAAATAAAAATATAATTATAAAAAGTTATAATAAATATTATAGTAAAACTATAAAAAAATTATTTCGGGACAAAAAATTAAATAAAACACTTTTATAAGTGGAGAAAATAAATAATGTGTGTGTGTATATATATATATATATATATATATATATATATATATATATATATTAAAAAAATGTATAGTAGAGAATATTTATAAAACATAAAATTGATATCGTTGGCTTGTCAAGATCAAATTTCTCTATTAATATAATTTACCCTTTTAATTTGTTTTACATGCTTTACTTTTAAATTCTCTCTCTCTCTCTTTTTTTTTATCTAAATAGTATACCCCACCATGAAGAGTTAGGCATATGATAATGATATAGTTGGAAACTATTGACTCACAAGCCCAACTCCCATCTATATCTCTCTATATAATATCTAGATTCTTATTCTAACAAATCACAACCAAACCTCAAAACAAAACTTGTTTTGTTCTCTCTATATACCAAACCAAATCTCAACCTCAAACATGGCAACAATGTTCACTCTTCTTTTCCTTCTAATTTCTCTTCTCTCTATAGCAACATCAACACCAACAAGTTTCATCAAATCCTCATGTAGCACAACACAATACCCAACACTTTGTGTTCAATCTCTCTCTGTCTATGCTTCAACAATCCAACAAGACCCTCACCAACTAGTCCAAACAGCTCTATCCCTTAGTCTCAACAAAACTCAATCCACAAAAGGCTTTGTCACAATGTGCAAGAGCTTCAAGAATCTCAAACCAAGAGAATATGCTGCTCTTCATGATTGTGCTGAGGAAATTAGTGATAGTGTTGATAGGCTTAGCCGTTCATTGAAAGAGCTTCAACTTTGTAAGATTAAGGGTCAAGATTTCAATTGGCATATAAGCAATGTTGAGACATGGGTTAGCTCAGCTTTGACTGATGAAAGCACTTGTGGTGATGGATTTAGTGGAAAAGCACTTGATGGAAAAATCAAAGCCTCTATTAGATCTAGAATGGTTAATGTTGCTCAAGTTACTAGTAATGCTCTTTCACTTATAAATCAATATGCTGCTAATCACTAGGTAGAAATTAATTAAACACTAGGAATCAAAGGTTTTGCTTTTAAGGTTGTTGAGAATGCCTTTAATGTGGTTGGTTCCTTTTTTGTTTTGTTTTAATTTATGTTGTGTGTAATGTGTAATTACATATATAATTATATATATAATAATATGGAACTTTGTGATTATTTTTGTGTGAAATAGAGTTACTATTTTTGTTTTTACTTTCTTGTTTGCAACTTTCTTTGATGATGAGATGTATGAAAATGTTGAGGAATTTTTTCCTATCTCTACCTCAACCTTATTAGGCGTGTCAAGTTGTTTTGAGTTATTTGGCTTGTTGTGACATGTGACACAAACACCTCTACTAGAATCGTTTATTTCGAAAATTTGAGAATTAAAAAAATATTTTTATAAATAACTTATTAATTTATGTTCTTGGAGCATATATTAGTTTTTTTTCTTAAATAAAAACTTCTTGATAGGTTTTGGTAAGTGAACCAAAAGGTCACCAAGAAGTACTTAGAGTGTAATTTATAAAATAGATAATAGTATCGAAAAGGGGTACATAGAGTGTATGGTTTATAGTTGATCTTCATTTGAATCATTTACTTATCTTTGTGTGACATATACTTGACCCTATATTTACCTTCTAAGTATCATAATGGTTTAACAAAATAGTTATGCATAATTTCTTGTTTTACTTTATAGGCAATATTTCAAGCAAAATGTCTTTACTGTGTGTGATACATCTGACCTCTATTGGACTTTGGCGCACATGTTTTTGCCTGTTTGAATATTTCTCCAACATTTTATTCCATATTTATTTTCTTTTTAGCTCAATCGAAAGTGTGATTAAAAGTGTCTTATGTAAACCCTTTTAAATCCCCAATAATTTAAATAATATTTTCAGAATAAACATGCAAATAAGAGCGTTACAACTACTTCATATAAAACAAAACATAGGTCATGCTATTCCGAAGAACATAAATAACTTCAACATGTTTTAAACACAGCGGAATACTTCATTCAACATGTTTTAAACACAGCAGAATACTTCATTCAGTTGAATAATCAAAACCATTGTCTACCATACTCTTGGCATAAACAATATTATTCAACAATAAAACCAAAACGAGAGTTAATATCCAACTCTAAAAAATACAAACGTTCCCCAATGTTACAAGACCAGAGCATGACACGACTCTAAAACAAGCCTACGAGCTATCCTCACCAAGGCAAGTACGGCTACGCTTCAATCTGAAAAATAACAACAGTAAGGGTGAGTCTCTTTCACAATTAAACAATGTTATCAGCTCATAAACGATAAAACATCAACAGTATAATATTCACCCAATATCAAATATATTCAGATTATACACACATCCACTAATCACAATCATTAATCAACACACCATATTATAACATTGGAACACTTCCATTCATGTTATAATGATTCATACACCTAATGCAATGCAACTATATGCATGTGGTACCAATCATGGGTTTCACCCATCTCACCGATCCACCATCATCAAGGATACAACTACTTCTCTCACTAATTCCACACAATGGGAATTAGCTACCACTGATCCCTCTCCATCTGGATACAGTCAACATATGATTCAAACAAATGCATGCCTCATCTATCACATGCAAATCACCAATTTAATCATATGCACAACATTGTCATAATTCAACTCATCACACAACATAATGACAATCACACAATCCAAAATCGAGTACCAAGTACAACAACCCAACACAACAACAACAAAGGGTTACGTCATCACCATATCACGTAAACACACATCCATCACAATTCACCATCTCAACAAAATATACCGGGTTTTTAAAATAAAATGAGCTACTGCTCTTTAAGTTATTTAATTAAATAGAGGATAAAATTATTGATCCAACACCCAAAACGGCACCCAAATCGGACTTACGGTCTGAAAGTTAGAAACTTTTAAAGTTAAGTGAAATTTAAGAAAAATCTATGGAACCCGGTTCCTCCCTATGTGGGAACCGGTTCCTGAAATCCTTCAGAAACACATTTCTGGTTTTTGTACCAGGAACCGAGTCGTCCCTACGTGGGAACCGGTTCCTGCGGTTCAGAAAATACACCCTTCCTGAATTTTGTACTGGAACCCGGGTCTTCACCAGACAAAACCCGATTCCTGCGTGAACAGTAGCAGAAAATCACAATTTTATGACTTTTGTTCATTCCTACTTTCACTATCAACACCAAATACGAACCCACACATTATAGTGACCAATTTTCATAGTTTTCATGATTCTAACACAACAACAATGCAATATAACTATCATCCATCAATTATAACAAACCAATTACATCATATTCATCAAATTGAACCTAATTGCTCAAAACCCCAACCTAGAATCTATTCTCTATCGAATCAATAACATACGATATCAATCCTATCATCTACGACCCGATAATAGAGGTTAATTGGAAGAGTCCCCCCTTACCTTAGCTTAGTTCTTGGACTCTTCCTCTTTCTCTGTTTCTGAAATTTCACGTTCTTGCTCCTTTCTCCTCTTTTGCTCTTTTCTCCTTCTATTTCCAATTTTCCTCTTTTCCTTCTTTTATGAAAAATAAAAATCAACTTTAGTATAAGACCTCATAACTAACACCCATCCTTTTACTAAACACTACATTGGCCCAATAACACTCATCCCATAATTCTTCAAATTTTTATTTAATCACCACATAAGTTAGTAAATCCAAATAATTAAATTAAAAATTCAATTAAATTAATCTACGTATGTTTGGTAAAGATTCTGGTAAATCTTAATTATGTATGAAAACAATTTAATTGGATTTGGTTTTATAAAAGATTTAGATTTGGTTTTAATGGGAAATATTGATCTTGTACTTTTTGTATTCAACTAGTTTTGTCAAAACTTTATTGGGTTTTTCGACTGCATCAAGGTTTCTATTTAAGGAGAAGACTCTCCTTGTTTAAAGACTCATCTCCTAAAGATTTTAGTGTGTTGTATTCTCTTTCTATTGAGTTTTGTATTTGTGTTGTAATACGCTATTTTTGAATGTATTTCTTATTTTAGAAGGATAGAGTATTTGGTATGTAATTGTGAGAAAAAAGAAAGGTATGTGTTCATAGTTAAATCCAAAATGAAAGGTAAGAAATTTGTTGTGAGCAAAAAGAAAGTTGTGACAAAAAATAATAAAAGAAGCTTTGGGAAAAAATCCACTGTTGAGAAGAACAAAAAGTAAAATGAGAAAAGAAACAAAGTTGTTGCAAAGATAAAGCCAATTGTAGAATAGAAAAGCTTAGTAGTAAAAACAAAGAAGGTTGATGCTTCCCCTGAGAAGAATACCTAAAAAGGTGGTTGGTGATAAGAAAATACCTAAAAATATCTCGGTTGTTCTCTTAGATAATGTCTCTTTTCATTTTGAAGAGAGCGTGGCCAACTGGAAATATTTTTTCCTTCAAAGGTTTGATCCTGAAATAGAACTATCTAATAATACTAAGAATTGCAACGAGATCTTGGAACTCCTTAATGGTGCCTAGGTTCTGAAAATGGTGATGAATATTGATCCCTTTTATCTGAAACAAGTAGAAGAGTTTATTCTCAACCTTCCTAAAGGGTTTAATGATGTTGGGATCAGTGACTACAAGTAGGTGCATGTACGAGTTTAGTGATTCACCTTCTCGCCTACAATTATAAATGGTTACCTTGGTATAGGAGATTGATGACAGTCCCATCTCTAAAGACTATAGAGAAAGAAATCACAAGGAATATGCATGATGATTGGACATCTAAAGGCCTATTGGTTTCTTTAAACCTTAGCGTGAAATATGCAATTATGTACAAGATAAGTCTTGCAAACTAAGCTCTTCCTCCTGAGGATCAAGTATTACTCCCAGTCTAGGTAGTTTGTTATATCAAATAGGCATTAGTGCTACTTTCGATTTTGGTGATTATGTCTTTAAACAAGTGGTTAAGAATGCTTAATCTTAGATGGTTAAACTTCCTATTGAGTTCCCCTCTTTAGTATTTGATATATTCATTGGTACTGCTCCTGGATTGTTAAATTTAATTTATAAAATGTTTGCTAGGAAACATGTTCCTGACATTACGTTTCCCAATGTCCTTGGATTGATGAATCCGGTCTAGCGGTTGATAAAGATATTATTGATGTGTCTCCTATGTCTAGACCTGTGAGCGGCCACATTCTCAAGGCTCTTATACATAAGGCTAAGGCTCTGCATGAAATTATCGTCACATCCACTACAAGGAAAGGTGTTTGTGAAGGCATTATTAAAATATTAAGTCTGCAAGCTGCTGGTGGTGCTTCATCTCAAGGTGCCATTCTAGATGTTGGAAAAGTTTTTAGAACAATAGATTAAGATGAAGACATGTGAAGGGTTAAAGAGGAATCTAGTGTTGAGGACGGGTATAAAGCTGCTTAAGATGATGATTTCTTTACTTCATCTCAATGATTTGTATGGTGGTTTGATGGCTTATTGGTTATTTTGATAACTATTTTTGTTTTTGTTTTGTCTGGATTTGGTTTTTTCTTGTTGAATTTGTATGTTCTAATCTGGATGATCTGTTTTTCTGACAGTGATCTCTTGCCTTTGTCTCTCTCATTACTACGGAAAACCCCTTACACAACGGTTGGAAAAGCGTTACCGTCACGCGTGCCATATTGTTGTTAAGTAGGGTGTAGTTATAAGTTTGTTGTTTCCACCACGTTCTGGAAACCGTTATTGTAAGGCTGGGCGTGCATCACATATCACAACAATTATTCTTATAAATCATTGTGATATATACACATAGGTACTAGGTTCGAAACCCAACATCCTCAAAAAATTGAAAACATAAATTATTTTGATCACGGTTACAATAGATAACCATTGTTGAAAGTACCCAAAGTTTATCTTATAATGTGTAGATTGCTTGTTTTTCCAAACACCTCACTAAAGAAATACAAGCATTCAAATTGATGAAGAAGTCTATAATTTAAAAATTAACTATTCTTGAAAACCAACATAAGCAAACGATTATTTTTTGATTGCATGCGTCTCATCGCTCATTTCATGCTCTTTTAATTACATATAGAGTGTGGTTTATTGGTCTAACTCCTTTGATACATCGTTATCTTCGATTATAGTTCAATTTCAATAACAATAAGGCATTGGATAATCAACCTCGTCTTCATCAATTATCATCGTAATTTTTATGATGATAGATCATCATAAAAATTACGATTTTAAGTGTTGATGACGAGGTAGATTATCCAATTAATTCTTGTTATTGAAATTTATCTATAATCGAAGATAGCAATGTATCGAAGGAGTCAGGTCATTATACCATATTCTATATGTAAAAGAGCATGAAGTGAAAGATAAGACACAGGAATTTTGGAAAACATTGATTGATATAAGTTGGTTTTCAAATATAACTTAATTTGAAGATTATAAGTATCTATGTCAATTTAAATGAATATATTTTAAGTGATGGTTGGTGAAACAAACAATCTACATAGAATAGAATAAATTCAACCTAACCTTCTTGCTCTGAGAACATTAATCAACAATAATATACAAAACAGTTATCAACAAAACAACATCATACAACAAAACCAATTATGAGGTTCATCTAGGTTGTGAAGCTATGAAAAATAAATATAAGGAGTAAGAAGTTTACACAAAAACTTCATAATTCTTATATTTCTTCTCATAGTTTTTTCAAACTAGATAAAGTTTGTTGCTGTTGTTTCTTCATTTACTTTTCTTGTGACTTAACAATGTACACCCTCTGTTCTCTTTTATAAGCAAATTTTACTTTTTACATTCATTCAATAAATGATGTATTTATACCATATATCTTTTATAGACTAGATACATCATTTATTCAATGAATCTAAAAACTTTAATTTTTCTTATAATAAGGAATGAAGGGAGTATTTTTCTTTTTTTGAGTCCTACAAACACCATGAAAGTTATCAAGATGTGAAACCACAAACTTAGTTTTAAATAACAAATACATGCAACAAAATAAAAACCACTAACAACTTACATCATCAATGGATGTACATTAAGTCATGGAACTGTAACAAAGTATAAAGTTCATATTGTTTGTGAATCTATGAAGAAGTACAAGGTGGGTGAAGTTTTCAACATAAATTCATACTTCTTTTACTTTATTCCTGTTAAGGTTGTGAAGACGAATCTAAAAAAAAAGAAAACATTCAACAAGATGTAACAAAATATATAATCAGAAGCTATATAACAAGAACATGGAAGAAGAAGAATAATACCTTATGTATGAAGAACAAGAATCACGGTTAATGACGAAGAAGAAGAGATAAAATGGGTGCTAGGATTTACCTGCGAAGGATACGATGCTACTGTAAAAAAGTGAGAGTTAAATCGCTTATATATGGGTATTTTACAACGGTTAAAACTATCAATTGTAGTGATAGCCCTTTTATTATTTATTGAAAAATAAATAAAAAAGAAAAGGTGCGTTTTAACGTCAAAGGAATACAATATTTAAGGGCACTGAGGTTCGAACCCATGAAAGTTTCATTTTATCACCACAGTTAAATCATCCACCGTTATTATATGCTAAAAAAATTTAATAAGAAAAGAAAAAATTTGTTAGCGCATCAGTTTAGATATGTCACCACGGTATATAGATAAACTGTGGTGACTTTGGCATTGTCGTATGCGCGTTTTGTAATAGTGTCTTAAGGAAAATAAGAGGAGATATAGCACATTTTGTGCCATTATGTTATTTGCGTTTCTAGTTATTCCATATGATCTGTGTTATATCTGTGCGCTTGTGATATGATCTTGCAGATTGTGCGTAACATCTTTGATATATGTCTTTATGTATTTCATATTTGATCAGAAAGAATATGCGTATGAATGTGTATACCATCTTTGTTTTGCTTAAAAAATAGCCAAGGGGGAGTTTGTTATTACACTCAATTTGCTAATTTTTAGGAAACATGTTATGGAAGATGTCATGACTTTGTGTGAAATATCATGTCTCTGTTTGACTCTGGCGCATATGTTTTGTCTACTTGAATATCGCTTAAGAGTTTTGTTCCATATTTGTTTCCCTTTTTGCTCAATTAGAAGTGTAATTAAAAGTGTGTTATTTGGAATAAATGTTTAATCCGCATTTGTTTGATAAGTATTCTAGTAAATCTTAACTTTTTCTGAAAAAGATTTAATTGGATTTGATTTTATAAAGGGAAAAAATCTCTTATTCACTTGCAACTGCAAATTCTGTGAATACTCAACTTATTACAAAATAGGGGTTACTCCCTCTCTTTATAGTTTTAGGTTTACTTTCTCCCTAAGTCAAAGCCTAATACATAAAAGCCCAAAATACCTATTTTAGACCCAAGTCAAAATATTGTGTGAAGCTGTCTGCTTCGACACTTAGACAACTACATACAACTCGGCAGACCAAGCTTTTTGACACACCTTATGTCAAACGACATCTTACTTCGACACAAAGAATTATAATTTAACAACGAGTACATTAGAAAGTCAATTGTTTTAGCTCGTTATTTATCTCTTTGTATGCATAATGCCATTATACTTTCTTTTCCCCCTTTTATCATCAACACAAAGCTTTTGAAAAGGAAAAACATGAAAACATGCATGTTAAAAAAGATTGAAAATTTATCAAATAAATGTGACAAAACATAAATAATACGGAAAAGGAGAAATTTTTCATTGAAATTGGATTTCATTACAACAAAAACTCTCATTTGGTAAAAAAAACATAAAAAATGAACTTGCTAAAATAACCACCAACTACACAAACATCACAAAAGTAAGTAATTTTGTGTATCATATCCATAGGGACAAGTGTGGTATAATCATTTAACAATTTTTATAATTTTAAGGGAAGTGATTTGAAATATGTTTGTTTTATAAAACTAAAACTGAAATGAGAGTAGATGAAAATGTTTGGACAAATGACTCCAAACAGATATTTTCACAGAAAATCTCACAAACCAAACACCAACTTCTCAAAAGTGATATTCCACATGAGATAAAAAAATTATTTCACAAATTACAATATTAAACTTACACAAAAATACACAAGAAAACCTCTATGATATTTTTTACTCTTAAAGCACTAAGCCTATTTTAGTAAAATGAAAGAAATGAGAAGAAAAGGGGGATATAGTGAAAAAGTATGTCAAAACTCGTTTTCTAGTGTGGATTAAAACTGAGGAGAACTCTCTATTTACAGGAGACAAATATGGCTCAAAAAGAAAAAATATCCATGAGATATTTAATTCTCATAATCGATTAAGTCATAGGTCTACTCGATTATGTGCGTCATAAAAACAACTATCCTATTTTTCAAAAAGTTACAACGACTAGTGTCCTAATCTATTAGGAGTGTTATCAATCAATTATGATGTTTTAAACTTGCTCTAATCAATTGAATAAGGGCCTTAATTGATTAGGAAGTGTATTAAGCCTCCTAAATATTTAGGAACACCCTTTTTCAATCCCAAAATCACATTGATAGTCCCTCTAAGGGCTTTAAATATTTTTATTAACTAGAGAGGTTAAAAACACTTTTAGGTGAGTAATTTAGGAATTAATCTAATATCTTTTACAAAATTATGATCACTAAGACACAAACCATACGATTTTTCACACTTCATCTCTTTTACAAAATCTGAAGCTTTAAGATTACTTGCTTGATACATCAATGGTTTATCACTTCATCTTGGACTTGACTAGTTCTATTTAATGAGGTTTCATAAGGCTTCTTGAAAGACACCATCATCATAGAGATTGCTTGGCTAAAGATCATCAGATATTCCACCAAACGTCACTTAAAATTAGGTGTTGTCCTTAAGAGATTTTATTTGACAACTTGATCTCTAGAGGATAACAACTTGATCATTACTTCATATCAAGATTTCATCTAATAGTGTTGTCATAATCAAAATCATATAAGTCACCTGATTGTTGCATACATTATACCTGCAAGCACATATATCCATATAATCCCTCTTTTTAATGAGTGAAGGACATCTATCAGGGAGGTGGATATACAAAGAATAAAGTAAAGGGTTGGAGTGGTTAAACTCCCCCTAACAAATATAGAGAGTTTACCTTACTCTCTTGGAGAATATGCTTCACCCCTTTTGGTATCACGAGAAAGATAGGAAAAAAGATAAAGTGATATAATACATCCAAGCACATAGATCAAGAGGTATGAAAGGAAATAACATATATACTCATTAAAAGAAATAATTTATTAATTGTAAATAGAATTCAAATACAAAAGGAAAAGTGAAAAAACAAAGAAGAAGAAATGAAGCAAAATAATAAGCGATAACTACTTTGAATCCTCATCATCGTCACTAAAAAAAACATGAGGTAATTGAGATCCATTCTAAGCAAACAACCGTTATAGGAAGTTGATCTTCTTGTCAGTCATTTTCTTCCCCTTGATGAGAGTGTTGAGAAGAGCTTATATAGGAGTAGTTTGAGGGATCTCATAATCAAAGTACTCAAAAATTGAAGGATCTCCTTGCTAAGGTGGACTTGGTAACTTAAGGAAACTTCCTCTTCCTTAGGAGGCTTGTGAGAAAACACACTTTTAGTAATCATTACTTACATTTTACTTATTGCATTATTCTCTGTCCCAGTATAATCTTTGTCTGATTCTTCATCTTCAAGGTTGAAGCCATAATACTCCAATATTTTTGTTATCATACCACCATATGGTAAACATAAAGTATTTATCTTGCTCTACATAATATGATGGATCACCACACTAGCCCAATATGTTTCTACTTTATTAGTAAGTAACCAAACCACAACAACATTGTTTTTGGTTAGTTTACCAAAGTTATATTTACATTGGTATAAGAATATTGGTTTCCACATAATGAATTAGTCGAATATGTAGGTGTACTTTGCCAACCATGATGGGAAAGTGAATACAATAGTTTGGATTTTCTAGGAAGGAGACAACAACAAAGACATAAGAAAAATCATTACATCTTTCTTCATCAGCTTTATAAATACAACTAATACAAGGAAGATTGCAAATCTATGCGAAATCTTCAAGAGATAGTTTGATTGGTTGTTTTCGTATCTCTCTGGTGATAAATGTATCTGTATAGTTGAGTTTGGAGTAGAACATCTTGATCAACGTAGGAAAATTCTTAGTGTTTCTTCATCAAAGAGCTTTAAAAATTCACACTCTTCAAAGACCTTTTCTTCCAAGTAGTAAGAATGAAGAATCTACTTTATTGCATAATATCTATTATACATATCTTCTTGATCTTGTGATGAAAAGGTATTTGAGAAGTAAGTTGGAGAAGAAATTTTTCTATATGGGATAATCCTTTTCGGAGCCATGATAATGATGAATATATCAATTAGTATTTGCGCACACATAAAGAAAATAAAAACAACAACAAGAAGAAAGCAAAAGATGGGATGAAGAAAAGAGAGGGTGAGATACCTATTTAAAGAATGCTTCTAATCAATTTTCCCTTATAATGATTAGAGGAGTTAATGTCATAAACCCTAATGATTGATTACTGGCGACACACACTTAAAGAGGTCATAATTGACAAGTCATTAGGTTTAGTTGATTATGAGGTGATATATTTGAATTTTAAAAACCTCTGATCGATTAGACTTATATGGTAATCAATTATGTATTATGTTTTCAGTCTCCTTGCACTTTTTGGGCCTTGGCATGCATTTAGGCTTTGTCATTTTTCTTGGAACCCATTTTCTTTCAACATTGCACCCCTTAGCTAAAATATTTCAATTTTTGCATGGCAATCTTGCTAAAATAAAATTTAGCTCAAACAAAAAAATATGCTAATGATAAAATAATGTTCACTAAACATAAATAAGACCATTTTCTAGAGAGTTAATCAGAGTTTTCTGATTTAATCTCTAACAAGTGTTTTACCCCAAAAATTTCAAGATATTTTGAGAAACTCTCCCTTATTAGGTAACGACTAACAACTGTTGATTTTTCCATTTCTAAAAATTGCTTGATACGAGAGTTGGCTAAAAAATTTTATGAGTGAAAAGATCATCAAGGATCCTCAGACTCTATAATCATTATAATCATCATGACTATTGGACATAACCATTAACACTGACAAGTCGAAACTTGATCAAACTTTGTTAGGATCATCAAACACCATCTTTCACTTTGTATACTTAGAGTGTAAACATGCTTTGAACAACTTTATTTAATTTTCATTTAGCTCCTTCAAAGCTGCAAAGTAATCCTGCAAAATAGATTAATTATTCATCTTTGGTACCTCTAGTGTTTCTGAGTCATGGAGCATTAGTGACTTTAAGAAATATAGAGTTATTTTCTTTAGAGTATTTTAAATCATTTAACTTGGAATAACAATATGGCTCCAAAGTGATGAGATTATCACATCAATTAAAGGTTAGATGGTTGGATTTCTTCCTAGCATGACAAATATTTCTAATTCCTAAGCCATTTTTATTATAAGAAGCTCTTTAACTACAATGAATTAGATCCAGCTTATCTTTATTCTTTAGTAAATTTTTATAAGCTTTCATGCAAGTTGGTTACTTTATTTTATAGAGATTCACATGTTTCACATTTTTGTAATGTTAAATATTCAATTTTAATGCTAGCAATTTCTTCACCCATTATTTTGTTATTTTCTAAAAATTCAATATATTTTTCAAAATCAACAATTCTCTTTTCTAATTTATCATTATCTCTATTGAAGTTAACACTTAACTTAAACATTTGATCATACGTTAAAAATGTTATCTCAGTATCATTGTGTTCTCTTGAAACGTAGAAGCACACATTCTTCATCAGATTCCCATCTTTGAGAAGATACTTCATGAGAGTCTTCTGACGTATTGTCGGAGATGTTGTTGAAGACATCTCTCCAAAATTTTCTTGAGGTTGTATCATCTTATCTTATGAATTTCCAAACGTTCTTTATGATCTTTTAAAGTTTCCACTTGATGAAACTTCTTCATATTTTCTTCTAAACAAAGCTTCTTCGTATGTTCTACTTTTTTTTTTTTTTAAACTTCTTTAAATCCTCTACTAGATGATGAATCTTTGGAATATTGTTCAGTTAAATTGTTCTTTCAACTTAGGTGTTCATCTATAATTTCTTTTTTCTGATGATGAACAAGATGATTCTTCTAATATTCTTGAAAAGATACAAGCAAGGACAAAGACTCATATTACCACACCCTTACAATATTTGTGTGTTATATTTATTTATTTATTTACAAAAGATTTATTAAATGCCGGATTTGTTGTTTTAACACTAAAAACACATTTGTATAAATTCCTCATGATATTTAGTGCCAACAACTTAAGTCATTGACAAAGACTCATAACAAACTCCTAACATGTTAGAAAAATCATTGTGTCCACACTTCCATGTACGTGTATGTAATACAAGAAAGCCGTTAATAAAACAGTTAATATTAATGCGTTTCAAACTAACACATTATAGAAAGTTATTTTGTCAAATAAGTACTTCATAGATGTATCCAGAGTTTGGTTATAACGCAAAACATAATTATTAAAATATATAGTAATAAAATTTATAGTGTCATGGCCTTTAGATAAGGCCAAGTTGCAGTGATCACGACCACAAGAATAGAATTACTTTTGTCACATGGCTTCAGTCACCAAAGATCTCAAGTGTGAAGTGTGAAAGTGATTTTTAAATACTAATTAATGTCGGTTAGATAGCTCCATCTTTTAATAAAGCAATAACCCTTTATTATTAATTTAACCAAATCTGAATAATTTCAAGTCGGTTGATATCAGCAAGAGCATCTTATTTAATTAAAAAGGTTAAATTACATTTTTGTTACTTTAGTTATTATTGAACTTTCTCTGAGTAGTGCTTGATTTTAAGTCTTTAGCATGACTTACCTCAAAACATTCATAAAAGGTTCATGATCATCTTCACCCTAGATGAGTTATCACAAATTTAATGATTCATATTATGGCTAAGTTATTTTAAAAAGTCTACTGCTCTATAAGAATTTATTTTAAAAAGTCTCTAACTTTGATATTTCCCGCACATTTGTTATAATTGGAGCAGAATGATCAGTAACTGAAAGGTTGGAGTCTCAACTAGAGGAGGTTTTTGTTCTAGCGAAGGGAGAGGAACCATTACTCCTAGAATCACTAGTGGCGTATAAACATGTTTCGAATCAGCTTACAAAGAAGCTAGATCACAAGGGAGAAAATATTATACTTGCTGGGTATCATTCAACAAGTGGTTACAAACTTTATGATGTAGTAAACAAGAGAAGCCTAATAAGTAGAGACTTGATTTTTGATGAAGTAAAGGACTGGAAGCAGGTTGTAACTGATTACCAGCCAGTTGTAATCGGTTACCACAATATTGGAATTGTTTTTGCAGTGTTTGGAAGGCCAATAATTGCATCTGATGAAGTCCAGGTGGACGAAAATGTAAAAAGATCAACAAAGCAAAGAGGCATTGCCTGTAAGATTACAAATTGTGAGATGTTCCCAGAAAATTAAGTATGATAATGGTGATCTTGTTCATTTTGCGCTCACGGTTGAATGCGAACAAGTAAATATGGAGGAGGCCTTGAGTGATCTAAAATGGATATGTGAAATGAAGGAGGAGCTGGAATCAATTTAAAAAATAAGGCATGTGAACTAGTGGAATTACCTCAAGGATAAAAGTCAATTGGTGTGCAATGGATTTATAAAGTGAAGGAAAAAACCAAAGGTGAAGCAATAAACTTTGAAGGCATAAGGATTCTTGCAAAATGACGAGATAGACTTTGAAGAAGTATTTGCACTAGTGGCTAAAATTGTAACCATTAGGCTAGTTATTGATATTGTAAATAACAATAATTAATCCATCTATCAAATGACCGTCAAATATGCATTTTCGAATGGTCCATTAGAAGAGGAGGTCTATGTCGCACAACCACTTGATTTTGTTGTGGAAATCATGATTCCAAGTTCTATAGATTGAGAAATTAGTTGAATGGAGTGAAACATGCACCAAGAGCTTAGAACAAGAGAGTTGATGGATTTCTAAAGGAGATGAGATTTGATAAATGAGTATTTGAGCATGTAAGTATGTATAGAAGGATACAAGTAAAAGCGTGATCATCCAATCTCTCTTCATCGATGATTTACTGATTACAGGCAGCAGTGAAGGTTATATTACTGAATTCATGACTGATCTAACAAAAGAGTTTGAGATGACTAACCTCTGTCTCGTGACATATTTCCTTGGCATTAAGTTTCACAAGTTCAGAAAGGGAATGCTTATGCATCAAGGAAGGTGTGCACTTTAAATATTTATATGAAATGGAGCATCGTAATACGACTATTACCCCTGCAGAACCAAGGTTGGAGTTGTCAAAGAACGAAGATGAGCATGATATTAATCCAACATTTTAGAGAGCTTTGAGTGAAGGAAAATTGAAGTTGAGGTATTGTAAAAGTGAAGATCAAGTGATTAATTTTCTAACCAAAAGAATATCAAATGAAGTGTTTAAGAGGTCGAAGAAACACGTGAGTTTGAAAGACTTGAATTAAGGTAGTGTGTTGAGAAAAGTGTAATTCAAGTTGTCATAACTGATTACGTTGGACTTACAACCGGTTACCACATCAAACATCAAACAGAATGCTCTCGTAATTGGTTACCACTTTTGCATAACCGGTTACCACCTAAGTCAAAATGCCCTCGTAATCTATTTCCTTTTTTGCATAACCAGTTACGACCTGTTATTTTTGTTCAGTTTATTAAGTTGGTTAGTTGTAATATTGTGCAATGGTGTATAAATGCCAGCAACACTCTCTTTTCAACACTCTCTCCAACACACATTTTTTTATTGGTTGAAACATGTGTGATTCCAAAGTGAGGGACAGATACATATTTTAACCAATAAAAAATAAGTGTTAAAAAAAATAATAAAAAGAGAGTGATGCTAGCACTTCTCTTATCTCTAATTCTCTCACCCACTCCATATTAATTTTGGACACTAGTGTCATCTTGAAATTGTTTTGCCCCAATATTTTTCCCCTCAAAGAGGAAACATAATACAAAAATATGGTAGCATTAACAAGCCATACATATAGTATTAAAAGAAATGATAGGTCAGGAACATTGCATCCCATGTTCAAGAAATTAAGATGATTCTATCATGAAAGTTGCAAACAAGAAAATCATATAAACTAGTAACTCTATTTCATTCTTAAATTTTTTCAAAACTTCCATATTCTCTCTCTCTCTCTCTCTCTCTCTCTCTCTCTCTCTCTCTCTCTCTCTCTCTCTCTCTCTCTCTCTCTCTCTCTCTCTCTCTCTCTCTCTCTCTCTCTCTCTCTGTATAGAAGTGATTACAAATTACAAATGTCACATAAAACAAAAAACAGAAAAGGAACCAACCACATTAAAGTGTTTCTCAACAACCTCAAAAGCAAAACTTTTGATTCCTAGCTAGTGCTTAATTTCTACCTAGTGATAAGTAGCATATTGATTAATGAGTGAAAGAGCATTACTAGTAACTTGAGCAACATTAACCATTCTAGATCTAATAGAGGCTTTGATTTTTCCATCAAGTGCTTTTCCACCAAATCCATCACCACAAGTGCTTTCATCAGTCAAAGCTGAGCTAACCCATGTCTCAACATTGCTTATATGCCAATTGAAATCTTGACCCTTAATCTTGCAAAGTTGAAGCTCTTTCAATGAACGGCTAAGCCTATCAACACTATCACTAATTTCCTCAGCACAATCATGAAGAGCAGCATATTCTCTTGGTTTTAGATTCTTGAAGCTTTTGCACATTGTGACAAAGCCTTTTGTGGATTGAGTTTTGTTGAGGCTAAGGGATAGAGCTGTTTGGACTAGTTGGTGAGGGTCTTGTTGGATTGTTGATGCATAGATAGAGAGAGATTCAACACAAAGTGTTGGATATTGTGTTGTGCTACATGAGGATTTTATGAAACTTGTTGGTGTTGATGTTGCTATAGAGAGTAGAGATAGGAGAAGGAATAGAAGAGTAAGCTTTGCCATGTTGGTTTTGAAGTTTGAGATGTGTGAGAATTAGAATACGAATTAATCCTATCTTTATAGATTCTTTATTTGAAGTATTGTTGGATGTTAAAATGTGAACACATAAATATTCAAACCATAATTTTGTTACTTTGTGATGTGAGGAAAATAAATGGGAATGCTGTCATTGATCACTTTTTCTAAATTAAAGTGTTCACACTCAAAAGTAATTGGTTGGATCTTACTAGATGATGAATGAAGAAAATATTAGATTTGGGTCGGTAGTCATAACTAAATTAATTAACGTATAGTGTTATTTTATTTAATAAGTAGGTTAAATATGTTGCTTATATCATTTAATTTTAGTTCTTATAAAAGTTTTCATTAAGAATAATTCTCTTAAAGTTTTTGATTAATTCTTTTCTTGGTCAAAAAGAAGCTAACCTGGCATGCCACATCACTTACATTCAATATTTTTGTTTGAGTACAAAAAACGCCTAGATTGCTGTGGTTACAAACCTTTCTACATTTAACAGTCTACTTCTTGTTCATTTTGCTCTTCTTCTCCTTCACCTGTAGGGTTGTTAATAATCAATAGCATTTGATCTCTCCTCATCGTTGGATCTTAATAGGGTATGTGAGTTTGAAGCAAGCAGTTTCGGTGACGCCGGCAAATGAAAGTTCAACTGCGTTAGAAAGGAGACTAAGCGAGTCAGAAAAACAAGTTCGAATTGTGTTTGTTGTGAGCCATTGAATTTATGCTGGAATACGTAGCAACTTGTTGGTTGGCTTGGCTTAGCGAGGTAGCTGGTGAAACTATTCACAAATGTGTATAAACCTTTTCCATGCTTGGAGAGAATCAGAAGATGCAATGAAGAGATTGATGCGTATTGTGATCTTTCTCTAGTTATATTTAGTGTTGGACTTGAAGCATTTTTTTGTTTATTTATTAAATTTAAGTAACGTTAATAGAAGAGTATGGATCTGATAAGTGTTCACAAACTTCGACAAAAAAGAATGTGCATACAACACATAATAAGATTGTCCATGAAGAAGTTTTCGATGAATGAGATCTAAGGCTCACATGCCCAAAGTTAGTAGTTGATGATCAACGTCTTTTCTCCCTTCAAAGAGAAAGCATAATAAAAAAATATGGTAGCATCGACCAGGGCCGGCCCTGTGCATGTGCAGAAGTGCTACAGCACAGGGCCCCAAATTTTAGGGGCCCCAAATTTTTAAAAAGTCCAATTTTTTCTCATAAATATTAATTGAAATAAATAAAATGTTATAATAAAAATTCAATAAATTAAAAAAATGCTATAATAAAAACTTAATACATACAAAAATTGAGATAGATAAAAACTCAAAATAATTTTAATTAAATATATTATTGATTAATACATAAATATAATTTTTATGTGTCTTTTTTAATTATTATAGTTGTATTTATATTTTAAATTTGGGCCCATATTCAAAATTAGAACGGGGCCTCTGCGTTAATTGGGCCGGCCCTGGCATCGACTAGCTTCTCAAGGTTGGATGATGTCAAATGAGGATACTACTCAAAGGAAGACGAAGATTCCACACATGATTTTTATTCGACAAGGATATATTAACAACATTGTTCATGAAATATTCCTACTACAAATAATATATTTCATGACAAAGTTTTCACCTCGATCCGCCTATAACTAAGGTATATGTTCTCGCAACAACAACATTTATTTGTTTTTTTATAATATATGCAGCATATACCCTCAATTATTTTTAAAACCGAGGGAATTTAACTACGAGGGAGTTTCCTTTGAATCCCAGTTACTGCATTTTATTTTTTATTTTTATTTTAATTGGTTTACGGTCACATGTTGCATTTCCCCTTTTCTATTTTTAATTTATTTTTACTTTTCATTTGTATTTCCCTCAGTTATGTTTGCCCACCAACGGGTAATATCTTTTGCATCAACATTTTCAGATACCTTATTTTATTTTATTTCATGTTATTTTATTTTTAATTATTAATTAATCTATTACCTCGATTTTTCTAAAAGCTGACGTGAAAGTTATTTTAAATGATTTCCCAGGCTATGGCGCTACATGGAGCTTTTCTATTTTTTTAAAATATTTTTAGTTGATATATTCCATCGCTTTTTTCTAAAAACCGACGTATTTTTTCTTTTGAATCACTACTTTAGAGAATCAGACTCTAACTTTTCATTTACTTATCAACAAACACGCTAACTTCATCGCCATTCTCTACACAAATATATCACTTTAGCAAGAGTAAAATATTACGAAAAAAAATAAAGATAACATATTTACTTATTTAATCTTAATGAGATCATAGCTCTCCAACGAGGGTTTGTCTTTGTCTGTCTCTTTATTGCTTTAAAAATAATTTAGATTAAAATAATAAATTATGACAAAATTTGTGCCATGCTAAATAATTCCTTGAAAAAATATGAGATATCATGTAACACCCCATTTCTACCCGGCAAATATTCAAGAATTAGAGTTTCAAAATTTCTCAACGAATAAATGAGGCGTCACATTTTCACTTCATAACAAATCACTTAATCGCATTTAGCGGATACATAGCACTTTCTTTTATTAGAACATGGCGGAATCATAGTTCTCAATCTTTGAGTCAATAACATCTTGGTCAACTAAGATAAAACAATAAATAACAACATAAACATCATAGATATATCATAAAATCGTCCCCCCGAGTGCTACGTATCAGAGCGACAACCGACTCGATTAACGTCAACTAAATCTTCATACTCAAACACCTGCACGTTACCAGTATAAAGGCAACGGCGAACAAGAGAAAAGGGTGAGATATCAAATCATATAAGTGAGCGTATGATAAATTGTATGTTAGGATTCAGACATATATAGTTATCACATCACCAATATTAATATTGCCATACACTTCATACTTTCACTAACTCACAAATCTCACATACTTTTCATCGCATCATAAGTCACACTACTTCACATTTGCATCAATTATATATAAACATATCAGTCATTCACTTGCAAGTCAAATTATGATACATCACGTGTATAAATCACAATTTTAGTCTCAAAACATCACAACATATAAATCACTCATCTAGTCACAAAACATCACATATACATTTAATTACAAAACATCACATATACGGTAATCACAAAACATCACATATAAGTCTTGCCAGACATATTCAGTTCATCGCATTCACAAATATTGACATCATTATATTATTCATAAAATCATCAATTCACATTTTCACATACTTCTATCATTTAACAAGTCACAATATACAATCACGATATCGTCATAAAACGTCACAACTATGAATCACATAAGACACATGGGACATGACTCATGTATATGCATGTGGTACCAATCGGAGCTTCAGCCCCCGTCACCAATTGCCATTTGGCCCGTCATGTTTGCCATAGTTTTCAGGCCGTCCGTCATGTTTGCCATAGTTTTCAGGCCGTCACAGAGTATGCATATGGAATGTGACTCGACAAACAAGACAACACAACATACTCATCAAAATCACATATCGTCACGAGGCATAAGCCTATATCACAATCACATTACCATTTATTCGAGGTAATTCACGTCACCATAATATTTCACCTTCATTTAGTCACAAAATCATCATCACAAATATATATAACATCACGTATTATCAATCATCACAAACATCATCATGTTTCGACACATCATCGCAATTATACAACTTCTCATATAAACAAGATAATCACAATTATCATCGTGTTCGGCACGTCATCACAAATCAACACATTAAGTCAATTCACATTAGCCTCATAATTCTCTATGAATTAGTCTATTAATTAACTCACTAATCCACTATCAACTAACCAAAATTATTCACCTAATACTCTCTAATTAATCGGATACATCACGCGTCACTACCGGTTATCTAATTTCCGGTTAAATCTTTAATATTCACGACTTTACGAATTTACGGGTTATACTCCCAAGTCACAAAACATAACTCAACCGATTAGTTCGGATACAATTCTATTCTTTACCGATTATTCGATTCGTTCGGTTAAATTCTCAAGATACCGTTATTTACCGACAAACCGAATAATTAATCTAAGTCTAAGTGTTTTTCAATTAAATAGACTAATGGAGATTAATTCAACCATTAATTTAATTGACCGATTAACATCACAATCTCGGCAAAAGAACACCACCATGTTAATGTACTAATTAAAATTAGCTACCACGTAAATTTTCATCAAATTCCGAGTAACTAATTATACCGTTAATTCGACTATTTCGATCAGACGGGACTATTTACATTTCATTAGTCCTGTAACTACTACTGTTATAATTATATCACTTGCTACTACTTCTAAACATGTTGTTCCATTCTTAAATATACACACTACTACTAATTTTGTTTTCTATTAATCACTACTAAGTTATATAGTATCATCACCAAAACCACTCTCATTATAATTATGTATTATCCAAGTAACAATAAAACAAAAAGAGAACAAAATAAATGGAACATGGCTAGAGTGGGGCAGCCATCCACTACATGATACCAACGTCTCAATCATTACCAAAAAGAGAGTAAGGAGCTTGAATGGGCATCTCTGGAAATCTCCCAATTTTCCATACCAAAATGAAGATTTATAGAATGAATAATAAATAAAGAAACTTCATGAATAAATAAATAAAGAAAACCATGGAGGAAACTAGATGGGGACGTCCGTCATCAAGCATCCTTTCCTAATCTTCTATTTCAATATCAGATATATAATTAACTTCACGCTTTATTATTTAACCCAGGACGGAACAATTTATTTCAGAAGACAGTTTCTTAAATTCATCTCAAATCCATATTACTCGTGATAGGTCCACAATTTCCAGCAACACATTAACACAAGCAAAGCAATAGATCTACACATCAAATCTCCCACATACAATATTTCATAAGCCCCATTATAGGAAGAGAACTCCACCCTTACCTTATCAATGGAAGCAACTCAATGGGTCTTCAATTGCATCTTCAATTTGACACCATGGATGAAATCTCTAAGCTTGTTCTTCTCCTCCAAAATTTGCCTCTTTCTCTTCACAATTTGTTTTCTCCCAAATGACAACACTACACTTCATATCTCTAAAACCCTAATTTTATTATTCAATTGGGCTTGGCTAACACTTCCTCTTCACAACCAATTTTAGACCCAATAAGATAATTAATCTAAATAACCAATATATCACTTTTAATAATATTCCGTCGATATAATAATCCGACTTATAAATAATATTATTCTTAATATTATTCTTCGACCGTCCGACTAAAATCCGACTTTTACTTAATAAATCAAATACGCTTCTTAAAATAACACCGACAATCCAAATTCGGCCAATATATCATATTTCCGGTCTAATCTTAATTACTCAGAAAATTCCCAAAACTTCAAATATTATTCCAATAATATTTCTAATACTGAAAATATCAAAACTCTTGATTAAATATCAATCCGCTATCCCGAACTATTACCGACTAAATCGTCTCAAAATACGAAAACTTCACAAAACACTTAGAACGTCTAGATTAAACGAATAATTGAATTTCCGGGCGTTACATATCATACCTATGATCATAAGTTGGAGTGGCAAAACGGGCCCGGCCCATTGGACATGCCCGTTTTGACCGCACTTTAGTGCATGGCAGGTCAAGAGTTTAGGCTCACATTCTCTAGTGTGCTCACTCCGCCCGCTTTATTTTTTGCAGGCTTTTGCGGGCACGTGCATCAACATATATATATATATATATATATATATATATATATATATATATATATATATATATATATATATATATATATATATATATATATATATATATATATATATTGCAATTTCAGGCCACAAGTAAGGATTACTTGTACTTTTTAACATTCTTTTATTTTTACTAATGTATTACTTGTGGTTTGTGTGTATTAATAACAATATGAGAATTATTTGTAGACGCAGAAACAATCCATTGGATATTCGTGTGGATACTATATTATGAAACATATATTTGATAGTCTTCAGAGGCATTAGTAATTTATGGGTTAAGTTTGTAACTTTATATCCATATGCATGTAACTTATTTATACTAGATTTTTGGCCCGTGCGTTGCACGGGTTTTATTATAATTTTTACCTGAATTTTATTAAAATCAAATAATATATTTATTAAGTATAGTTTATTATAATAATATCCTTAAACATAATTTAAAATTATATTAAATACAAAATAAAATTGTATAGTACGAGATCTGTTAATAAATTAAACATAAAAAATTTCAATTATATTTTTAAATTAGAAAGATATGTCATATTTATGTGAATAATACAATATTATAAAAAAATGTTATATAAAATTATGTGTATGTATTATTTGTGATTAATCATTAAATTCATAATAAATATAAGAGTCAATCAATGTAAATTTCAATTTAGTGTTTAATCTATAATTTATAAAATCTAAGAATTTTTTATTCAATGTCAAGTCCAATTTTTAATTATATATTCTCTAAAAAAATTAATTATTTGAAATTATATTATATCTTACCATATTGATTCATATTTTCATGATTTAGTTATTTATTATAGTGGAAGAAATATGTTGTGACTTGATTAATGGATTGGTTATTTAATGGGATATAGAAAGCTATTATTTATTATGGGGAAATGTATATCACTAATCAATTGAAAAACTTTATATAATCATCTCAATAAATTAATTATATTCACATCAATAATTAAATTAAAGAAAAAATAATTATGAAAATTAAAATGAAACATTAAAGAAATCTTTTTCCAATTTTATAGACATTGATGATTCTAAAATTTATTATTAAATAGTGATATTTAGATTCTTAAATATAATTTTATGATAAAAAATTTAAATTAGTCCTCATATTTCTCTTCCATTTAACAAATAAAATTAATTATTTATAGTACATATTACTTGAATATTATAATAAATCAAATACTTTATCATTACGTAACTCTTAAAAAGTTTAGTAACTTAAAACTAAATCAATTATAACTTACAACTAAATTTTATTTTACAATTTTATTTTTCGTAAATAATTATTTAATTTTAAAGGATATTTAGAGATAGTTAATAATTATTATCATATTAATACAAATTAAAATTAAAAAATTAATAATACAAATAAAAATAATATAATTTATAGGAATCAATTGATGTATAAAATAAAATAGAAACCATGCATATTACTCATATAAAAACCCAATATTATTAAAATGATGTGTAACAAAAATTAATTATTTTATTTATTATAATTAAAAAAGAGAGATAAAAAACTATAAACATAAAAATTACAATATAAAATTAAAAACTAAGAACCATTTAAGAGATAATACAAAATAAAAAAGTATATATGCACCATATAAGAAGTGTTTGGAGAAAGAAATAAGATCTACGACTAAATTGTATACTACAACTATGTAAAATATGTGCATCAATTATACATCTATATATGCAATCATAATTATTAATAGGACCATAAATTTCATTAAAAATGATAACTCATAGCTTTAGTAAATAAAATTGTAATTAATTAATATCATTTGTATTGAGTAATAGTCTTCTAGTTCAGCTGCCACGTTTTCAACATTGATCAAAAGAGATGTTCAACATCTGTTTCTGGTCATTGTGCCAAACAATATCCCATTGATAGGAAGACTAATAATTCTCCTTTGCCACCACCGAGAACGTATTGATGTCCACATTTAAGACTTTTTTCGACATTGTAAACGGGGAATATATGTCTTCTATAGACATATAATTTATAATTTAAATATCAAATATAGAAGAGAGAATTTTTTTATTTAATATTACACATTTAATTGTAAAATTTAAAATTTTAAAATAAAATTTTTAAAATCTTTTTTAAGAGACAAATATAATATATTATATATAAGACAGTACCTACAAACAAATACTAAAAAATTAATAAACATCAATAAAATTAAAAAGACTTAACATATTATAAAATTGAACAAACAAAATAAATTTGTATCTTCTAACCCTCCTCAATCTTTCACAATCCAATTTATCAACAATTTTTTTATATATATTTTATAATGTTTCAAAATTTATACCTACAAAAACAAATCAAGAATTAACAAATATTAATAAATATTGAAATCAAAGCATATAAAAATAAGGAGTTTATACCCCTTCTTCTCTCATCATTGCCACCCACCATTTCTAAAATTAAGAATTAACAAATATAAGTAGTAAATATAGAAATCAAGGCATACAAAAATAAGGAGTATGTAAATAAAATGTAAATATTGTGTTTGAGATGAAATAGCACAATAAGTGAATTATATGTGAGATTCAATGACATGAATTGTGATTGAGATGAAATAAGATAATAATGATCGATTATTTATAAAGGGAATGATAGAGAATAAGTGGGTGAGTGAGATTGGTTATGAAATAATACTGCTGGAGAGTAATGACGTGGTTGATTTTTCTTAAAATAATTAATAGATTAAAAATGACTTTATGATAAAAAAAACGGATAGTAATGGAGTTGTACGTTTTATTACAACTAATTAATAGATAAAAAAGGAGTTATTATAAGAAAACTAAATGTCAATAATTATATTTCCAAAACGAATGGAGTTATTGGACCATTTACGTAGCTATTATTATTATTTTAAATGCAATAAATATAATTGTCACACTAAATATTAAAATTTATTAATTGTAAAAATTTTATATATATATATATATATATATATATATATATATATATATATATATATATATATATATATATATATATATATATACATATAGAGGCCCTCCTCATATATATATATATATATATATATATATATATATATATATATATATATATATATATATATATATATATATATATATATATATATATATATATATATATATATATATATATATATATATATATATGAGGAGGGCCTCTATATGTATATATATATATATATATATATATATATATATAGGGCATATCATATGAGAATGACATATTTATATGAGAATGTGAGAATGAATCTGAACCATTGGATTTTAAAATAAATGGTGGAGATTATAGGTGAATCTTTTTTTTCTCTCTCCTACTTCATTTATTTCAAGATGCAGAAGAGAGAAAAAAAAGATTCATCCATAATCTCCACCATTTATTTTAAAATCCAATGGTTCAAATTCATTCTCACATTCTCATATAAACATGTCATTCTCATATGATATGCCCTATATATATATATATATATATATATATATATATATATATATATATATATATATATATATATATATATATATATATATATATATATATATATATATATATATATATATCAAAACAGAATATATTTTATTTTTTTTTTTGGTAACCAAAACATAATATATTTGAGTTATAGAATATTAGTATAAATGTTGAAGCAATCTAAAGAGAATATTTATAATACTTGAGTTATAGAATATTTAGAAAAACTAAGTAATTCAAAGTTTATATAAAAAAAATTATACTTTTAATATTAAACAAAATACTTAAAAGAGAATAATTAAAAAAAAAAATTAAAAGAGAATTAGGATTTAAAGATATAATAATGTTAGTTGAATATAATAGTGTTAATTAAAAAAATTGTATTATTATTATTTGATAATTAAATATTTTTTTTGTATGAAAAAATGAAAAATTAGGATAGTAAAATATAATAGTGTTAGTTGAATATATTATTATTATTATTATTATTATTATTATTATTATTATTATTTTAATATTTTTATTAGTTAGATATTATATTATTATTATTATTATTATTATTAGTGATGGTTTAGTTTTATTATAATTATATTATTATTATTATTATTTATTTTAATATATATTTTGTATAATTAGGATTTGCATTTAGAATTATTACCAAATGACAATTATTTATCTACTTAATCTAAATGCAAGGTTGTAATACTTAATCTAAATTTATAATATTTAACGATAATATGAGTTATAATATTTAAAATATTGAATTATATAATTTTTTTCAATGTCTTAATGTAAAAAATTGTCTAACAATAATAATAATAATAATAATATTAATATTAATATTAAAAGATCAAATTTTAAATTTACATTTTATTTTTATTTCTATGAGTATATATTTTATAAATATCAAGAATTTCAATTTAGGATAAAAAATTACAAATTTAGTAAATAATAATGCACAAAGAAATAGTAAAATTTAAAATTTATATAGTTTTATAAATTTATTAAGAAAATGAAAAACTATTTGTTTGACATTTGAATTTTTCGTTGAAAACTATTTGTTTGACTTTTGAATTTTTCATGGAAAACTATTTGTTTGACTTTTGAATTTTTCAATGTCTTAATGTAAAAAAATTGTCTAACAATAATAATAATATTAAAATATCACAATTTTAAATTTTTATTTTATTTTTATTTCCATTTTTATGATTATATAGTTTTATAAATTTATTAAAAAAAATTAAGGATTATTAATAAAATATAATTATTGAAGGATTAATAATAAAGTAATAACTATTTATTACTATTATTATACTATTACTATTTGATGTTATTGCTAGAAAGATGATTTAAGAATATTGTTAAAAATATAGTGGTTAGAAAGGGGGTTTTAATAATATTGTTAGAAAAATATAGTGGCTCATAAAAATTGAAAATTCTAAAATTATGCCACATAAGCATTATAGTTAGGATTGTGTTCAAAGTTGCTATAATCATGCCACATAAGCATTAGGGTTAGGATGACAACCTTGCATTTAGATTAAGTAGATTTGTTAAGTTAATGTTGTGTTGTTGGTTTATATTGTGGGATTGGTCCCTCTTGGATTAGTCGGTCGCATGGCTGGATACCAAGATTTCAAAAAAAAAAAAAAGGTTTATATTGAGATTGAAATATTTAATATTGTTGTTTTTGTGTTATCCTAATTTAAATTTTGTTCAGTTATAGGTATTTAACAACCCAACACCATTCTTACAAGAAATTATAGATGATATATGATTACGTTTGACCGGTTGCTTCTTATTTTTTTATGAATCTCAACAACACTAGTTTTTCTTGGTTGTTGTAAACATTCTGTATAGGCTTTTTGTTACACATATATAACACTACCAGAAAAAGGATAAACAACAACGCCCACGTTACCACGGTCCTTTGAAGGATCGTTGTGACATCTCTAAACTCATGCGTCAATATATATATATATATATATATATATAATTTTAATTTAAAAATTGTTAACATATTACCATGGTTGTTTAGATCAACCGTGATGATATATTTAATCTTTCATGGGTTCAAATTCCAGCACCAACAATTTCTTGATTTCTTTAATTTTTTAGTTGCACCTTTCATTATAATTTATTTTTAAATAAAAAATAAAGTGATATCACTACGGTTGTTTACCCCAACCGTTGTGACATATTTTACTTTTTTTATTTTTAAATACTTAAAAACTGATGCTTTTTTATAAAATTTCATTAAGTAAACCATTTATCACCATGGTTGGTTTAGATGATCGTGGTGGAATGACTTATTCATTTAAAAAGAAACAAGCTAGCATGTCTCTTCAGTAACCATTTTTTCATTTTCATTCGCAAAACCATTTTTAACCTTAACATTCAGCGGTGAGAAACCATTTTCAATCAACGCCATCTTCATCATTCATAAACGAAACCAAATCCTTTTCAACAAACGTCATCTTCATCTTTCAATATAATACATCTTCATCGTTCATTAACAAAATCAAACCCTTTTCAACCAACCTTATCTTCATCGTTCTTGGCTTACGTATCGTTGAGGAGGAAGTCGACACCAAATTCATCGTTCTTGGCTTAACAACTGTCTAGGAGGAAGACAACGATATTTATTTATAACATTGATGTTTGACGTATCAATCTATGAAGAAGAAGTGAAAGAAAATGTTTTGGATCTTTCATTCAGACAAGTATCGAACCAGAACCCTAAACATATATCATCTTCGTATTAAGGATGATATGTGTTTAAGGTTCTAGTTGTTTAGGCCTCTCTTATTTCTTATTTACTTTATTGTGTAGAGCTCTTCGTTAGGATTCTGTGTATGTTGTTATAGGCAATAAAACTGAATGATACAAGCTTTTATATATATATATATATATATATATATATATATATATATATATATATATATATACCTAATTTCTATATAAAAAATTCACTTCAGTTGAAAAACAAAACCGATGTAAAAAGTGATTTATTTTTATATTAAAAATAAAAATATTCAAGAATGCGCCACTTTTAATGAAATAAAATATAAATTGAAGCGGCTGGGATTTGAAGCATGTATCCTGAATTAGTTTATCCATCGGGTTTTAAATAAAACCGACGAAATAAATTGCATATTTTTTAAAGAGAAAAAACATGGCGTGACTAAGAGTTATATCTCGATTTTTCGATATGTGAGGTAAAATCGTTGTCATAAAATATAGTTTTTCTAATTGTGTAATATGATCCTTGTTTAAATTAAGGGACCAAAATAAACTTCGATGATAATATCGAAAAGCAAAAATGATATTAGGCCTTAATTATATACAAAGGAAAATTAGTTAAGGCTAAAGTAAATTCCTCACTCTTGACTTGTAAGTCACAACTCCAAGTCCCACCTATATCACTATATAATATGTATATCCATATTATGATTCTCACAAATCACAACCAACTACAAAACAAAATCTTATGTTTTCTTTCTACCAAATATCAATCTTCAAAACCAACATGGAGAAGTTTATCCTTCTATTCCTTCTCCTTACTCTACTCTCAATGGCAACATCAACACCAACAAACTTCATCAAATCCTCATGTAGCACAACACCATATCCAACACTTTGTGTTGAATCTCTTTCTGTCTATGCAACAACAATCCAACAAGACCCTCACCAATTAGTCCTAACAGCATTATCACTTAGCCTCAGCAAAACTCAATCCACAAAAGGCTTTGTTACATTGTGCAACACCTTCAAAAATCTAAAACCAATTAATGGGAAGTATACCTTCAAAAATCTAAATTAAATATGATTTTGGTCTCTAAATATATATGATACTCCCATTAATGGGAAGTATCCAATTTTTGCATTTGAACTGCAAAAATAAATCATTTCTACCAACTAAAAAAACAATAGTATAATGTCTTGAGTGTATACATGAATTGACATGGCAGAAAGGCAATCCTTAATACATGTGTCTGGTTTTGAACTTCAAAAACCAAAAGAACATAGCAACTAACTAAGCAATGTGTGTAATGGTCAAATACCAAAAGAACATAGCAACCAACCAAGAAATGTTGTATAACTGTTAAAAACCAAAAACTATATAGAACCTGTTTGTATCTGTGTCATTGCTTCGTAGATAGATAGATAAACATTTATGCTATAAGAACCTGTTTAAGGCAACACTCCTTTCCATGTATCTATAATTGGTTATATTAAAAAAATCTACCACATTATTATACATGGATCATGATTGCAAACTAAACAGACATAATTGAGGCAAAAGATGTACTCAAAGAAAGGTTTAATGACAAGACTAAGGTAAAGAATTATACATGTATTATTTAGAATATCAATTTCTTTTTTGAAATTTTGTTAACAATTTTTGTGTTTGTTTTAGGGTTCAAGAAAATCTCCTACCAAAGAAAATACTAAACCACAAGAATTCAAAGTCCACACTCAAGAAAGAGTTGTCAAACATGCAATATTCAAGTATGGAGTAAGATATATATAGTAACAACTAAATTGGTAATTTGGTTAGGTGACAACTAAATTGTATCTCATGGAATTGCAAAAGAGACAGAAGGAGGAGGAGGAGGATAAGTTGATGAAGGTATTAGGCTCATGGAATTGCAGTAATGACCAGTCCCCTAATTCTGTCACCCTACCTAGTAGATGTGTAATAAGCTAATATTCAATGAATGAAAAAACAGAACAAGGTATTAATGAACTCACACAGGAAATGTTTTCAAACTGAGCACATGGTGCAATTTTACGGAATACATCGATCACCCTCTGAGGCACATTGTAATTTTCCTCCGTCTTAAATCGTAAAATCTCCATATTAGGCATTATCAAGGATTGGTCGCATAGAGAGTTGAAATCTGTCAACAATGCATGAGTAATAAATCAAAGTATTAATACTACTTCAAAGTACAAACACTGTATAGATAAAAAAACTAATTATTAAAGTTTTTTTAAAAAAAAAACAATATACATACCTCGACTACATTCTGGCTTAGACTAAGTTTTCGAATATTCAAAAAAAATCACACCAATTGCATGACCAATAAAGGGTGTCGTCGCAGAAAATATAATCAAGAAGTTGACGTGCCATATCGTCGACCCAAAGACGGAATGCTTTCAATTTGGGAGTGTTGATAAACGTTACCAAATACTGACTCACATCCAAAGTCAAACAATTCAAACATGGATTATCGATCAAAAGGGTGCCTCTGTTTGAGAACGTGACACACCGCTCTAGCAACAGTTTTTCGAGCTTGTTAAAGGATGAAAAAGGTACTGCAATTTCAGCATCAGTTCAAAAATTAACGCAATCGTAGACTTAGATGGGTGAGTGAGGGGAGGTCCAGTGAATTCGGGAAATCGTGGGTTGGTTGGTAAATGTTGTTAAAGATTGTCCTGGTATCAAACAATTTGTATTTAGAACATCAGCTTACTTAAGAAGCATTGTATGAAATCCAATTCAATTGGTAATAATTCCTTAAGCGACTAAGTAAAGGTCAAAAGCTTAAGAAGACAATTGATTGGGGTCATTGTGGAAATCCTTTTGGAGACTAGGTCTTGGTCAGAAGTCCAGAGAGGTCAATGGATGTTATATTTGTAGATCGGATAACTGAACAGTCCATTGTGGTTAGTCACAACAGTTTGGTTGTGCAGAAAGTTAGTCACAACAGGTTGGTTGTGCAGGGTTAGTCACAATATTTGGTTGTGCAGGTTACTAGATTGATGAACGTTATATCTCGCTGAGATCACTGAACGGTTCAGTCATCTAGGGGTTAGTCACTCGCGGGTAGCTTGTGTAGGGTTAGTCACAGCAGTTGGCTGTGCAGGTTCTTAGTCACAATGGTTGTTCGTGCAGTTGTAATCAAGTTTTGTTATAGTGGATTAAGTCCTCTGTTGAGAGGAAAATCACATGAGGAGGGTGGACTGGAGGTAGCCATATTCAGAAGGTGAACCAGGATAAAAATAATGGGTCTTTTACTTTCTGCACTTTTCATTTTAACTCAGAACATTCACGCATAAATTTTCAAAACTGTACTGAGCCAAGTCAGAAGTTCTGTTGATATACAGAAGTTGAAAATGAATATCTCATTGGTTAGGCAATTCCATTTCATACATGCTTCCGCAACATCAAGCATATCCAATAGATGAGATACTAAAATAAATAAAAGATAATATGATAAAGGGAAATAAATTTGAAAAGAACACAATTCAAACCTCCCCTTTTCTTGTGTTTTTCTCCACCTTCAATAAAATGTATACATAAACTGACAAATTATAAATTGCCACATAAAACCAGACATGTATGTGTGTATCAATAATAAAAGAATAGTAAAAGATTAGTGTTAGGTTTTTCAAAAGAAAGCATTCAATTATGAATCAAAACTCTTATATAAGACATAAAAACAAAATCAAGACAAATTATAAACCAGACATGTATGTGTGTATCAATGAAAAAAGAATAGTAAAACATTAGTGTTAGGTTTTTCAAAAGAAAGCATTCAACTATGAATTAAAACCCTTATTTAAGAAATAAAAACAAAATCAAGACAAATTATTAACCAGACAGGTGTGTGTATCAATGAAAAAAGAATAGTAAAACATTAGTGTTAGGTTTTTCAAAAGAAAGCATTCAATTATGAATCAAAACCCTTATTTAAGAAATAAAAATTAAATCAAGACAAATTATAAATCAGTCATGTATGTGTGTGTATCAATGAAATAAGAAAAGTAAAACATTAGTGTTAGGTTTTTCAAAAGAAAGCATTCAATTATGAATCAAAACCCTTATTTAAGAAATAAAAACAAAATCAATACAAATTATAAACCATACATGTAGGTGTGTGTATCAATGAAAAAAGAATAGTAAAACATTAGTGTTAGGTTTTTCAGAAGAAAGCATTCAATTATGAATCAAAACACTTATTTAAGAAATAAAAACAAAATCAAGACAAATTATAAACCAGACATGTATGTGTGTGTATCAATGAAAAAAGAATAGTAAAATATTAGTGTTAGGTTTTTCAAAAGAAAGCATTCAATTATGAATCAAAATACTTATTTAAGACATAAAAACAAAATCAAGACAAATTATAAACCAGACATGTGTGTCGATCAATGAAAAAAGAATAGCAAAATATTAGTGTTAGATTTTTCAAAAGAAAGCATTCAATTAGGAATCAAAACCCTTATTTAAAACATAAAAACAAAATCAAGAGAAATTATAAACAAGACATGTATGTGTGTATCAATGAAAAAAGAATAGTAAAACATTAGTGTTAGGTTTTTAAAAAGAAAGCATTCAATTAATAATTAAAACCCTAATTTAAGACATAAAAACAAAATCAAGACAAATTATAAACCATACATGTATGTGCGTGTATCAATGAAAAAAGAATAGGAAAACATTAATGTTAGATTTTTCAAAAGAAAGCCTTCAATTGTTAATCAAAACCCTTATTTAAGACATAAAAAAAAATCAAGACAAATTATAAACCAGATATGTATGTGTGTGTATCAATGAAAAAAGAATAGTAAAACATTGGTGTTAGATTTTTCAAAAGAAAGCATTCAATTATAAATCAAAACTCTTATTTAAGACATAAAAACAAAATCAAGACTAATTATAAACCAGACATATATGTGTGTGTCAATGAAAAAAGAATAGTAAAACATTAGTGTTAGGTTTTTCAAAAGAAAGCATTCAATTAGGATTCAAAACCCTTATTTAAGACATAAAAACAAAATCAAGATAAATTATAAACAAGACATGTATGTGTGTGTATCAATGAAAAAGAATAGTGAAACATTAGTGTTAGATTTTTCATAAGAAAACATTCAATTATGAATCAAAACCCTTATTTATGACAAAAAAATAAAATCAAAAAAATTATAAACAAGACACGTATGTGTGTATCAATGAAAAAAGATTAGTGAAACATTAGTGTTAGGTTTTTGAAAAGAAAGCATTCAATTAAGAATTATAACCCTAATTTAAGACATAAAAACAAAATCAAGACAAATTATAAACCATACATGTATGTGTGTGTATCAATGAAAAAAGAATAGGAAAACATTAGTGTAGGATTTTTCAAAAGAAAGCATTCAATTATTAATCAAAACCCTTATTTAAGACATAAAAAAATCAAGACAAATTATAAACCAGATATGTATGTGTGTGTATCAATGAAAAAAGAATAGTAAAACATTGGTGATAGATTTTTCAAAAGAAAGCATTCAATTATAAATCAAAAATCTTATTTAAGACATAAAAACAAAATCAAGACTAATTATAAACCAGGCATGTATGTGTGTGTATCAATGAAAAAAGAATAGTAAAACATTAGTGTTAGGTTTTTCAAAAGAAGGCATTCAATTAGGATTCAAAATCCTTATTTAAGATATAAAAACAAAATCAAGATAAATTAAAAACCAGACATGTATGTGTGTGTATCAATGAAAAAGAATAGTGAAACATTAGTGTTAGGTTTTTCAAAAGAAAACATTCAATTATGAATCAAATCCCTTATTTAAGACATAAAAACAAATTCAAGACAAAATAAAAATCAGACATGTATGTGTGTGTATCAATGAAAAAAGAATAGTAAAATATTAGTGTTAGGTTTTTCAAAAGAAAGCATTCAATTATGAATCAAAACCCTTATTTAAGACATAAAAACAAAATCAAGACAAATTATAAACCAAAATTTTTTGGGTGTGTATCAACGAAAAATGAATAGTAAAACATTAGTGTTAGGTTTTTCAAAAGAAAGCATTCAATTAGGAATCAAAACCCTTATTTAATACATAAAAACAAAATCAAGAAAAATTATAAACCAGTTATATATGTGTGTGTATCAATAAAAAACAAAAAGTAATATATTAGTGTTAGGTTTTTTAAAAGAAAGCATTCAATTATGATTCAAAATCCTTATTTAAGACATAAAAAAAATCAAGGCAAATTATAAACCAGACATGTATGTGTGTGTATCAACGAAAAAAGAATAGTAAAACATTAGTGTTAGGTTTTTCCAAAAGAAAGCATTCAATTTTGAATCAAAACCCTTATTTAAGACATAAAAAAAACCAAGGCAAATTATAAACCAGACATGTATGTGTGGCTATCAATGAAAAAAGAATAGAAAAACATTAGTGTTAGGTTTTTCCAAAGAAAGCTTTCAATTATGAATCAAAACCCTTATTTAGGACATAAAAACAAAATCAAGACGAATTATAAACCAGACATGTACGTGTGTGTATCAACGAAAAAAGAATAGTAACACATTAGTGTTAAGTTTTGTAAAAGAAAGCATTCAATTATGAATCAAAACCCTTATTTAAGACAAAAAAACAAAATCAAGACAAATTATAAACCAGACATGTTTGTGTGTATCAATGAAAAAAGAATAGAAAAACATTAGTGTTAGGTTTTTCAAAAGAAAGCATTCAATTATGAATCAAAACCCTTATTTAAGACAAAAAAACAAAATCAAGACAAATTATAAACCAGACATGTATGTGTGTATCAATGAAAAAAGAATAGAAAAACATTAGTGTTAGGTTTTTCAAAAGAAAGCATTCAATTATGAATCAAAACCCTTATTTAAGACATAAAAACAAAATCAAGACAAATTATAAATAAGACATGTATGTGTGTGTATCAATGAAAAAATAATAGTAAAACATTAGTGTTAAGTTTTCCAATAGAAAGCATTCAATTATGAATCAAAACCCTTATTTAAGACAAAAAAACAAAATCAAGAAAAATGAAAAACTAGACATGTTTGTGTGTGTATCAACGAAAAAAGAATAGAAAAACATTAGTGTTAGGTTTTTCTAAAGAAAGCATTCAATTATGAATCAAAACCCTTATTTAAGACATCAAAACAAAATCAAGACAAATTATAAACCAGACATGTATGTATGTATCAGTGGAAAAAGAATAGTAAAAAATTAGTGTTAGGTTTTTCAAAAGAAAGCATTCAATTATGAATCAAAACCCTTATTTAAGACATAAAAACAAAATCAAGACAAATTATAAACCAAAAATGTTTGGGTGTGTATCAATGAAAAAAGAATAGTAAAACATTAGTGTTTGGTTTTTAAAAAGAAAGTATTCAATTATGAATCAAACTCTTATTTACGACATAAAAACAAAATGATTACTAATTATAAACCAGACATGTATGTGTGTGTATCATTGAAAAAATAATAGTAAAACATTAGTGTTAGGTTTTTCAAAAGAAAGCATTCAATTGTAAATCAAAACCCTTACTTAAGACATCAAAACAAAATCAAGACAAATTATAAACCAGACATGTATGTGTGTATCAATGAAAAAAGAATAGTATAACATTAGTATTAGGTTTTTCAAAAGAAAGCATTCAATAATGAATCAAAACCCTTATTAAAGACATAAAAACAAAAACAAGACAAATTATAAACCATACATGTATGTGTATTAATTTAAAAAGTATAGTAAAACATTAGTGTTAGGTTTTTCAAAAGAAAGCATTCAATTTTGAATCAGAACCCTTATTTAAGACATAAAAATAAAATCAAGGCAAATTATAAACCAGACATGTATGTGTGTGTATCATCGAAAAAAGAATAGAAAAACATTAGTGTTAGGTTTTTCAAAAGAACTCGTTCAATTATGAATCAAAACCCTTATTCAAGACATAAAAACAAATTCAAGACAAATTATAAACCAGACATGTATGTGTGTGTATCAATGAAAAAAGAATAGTAAAACATTAGTGTTATGTTTTTCAAAAGAAAGCGTTCAATTTTGAATCAAAACCCTTATTTAAGACATAAAAACAAAACCAAGGCAAATTATAAACCAGACATGTATGTGTGTGTATCAATGAAAAAAGAATAGAAAAATATTAGTGTTAGGTTTTTCAAAAGAAAGCATTCAATTATGAATCAAAACCCTTATTTTAGACGTTAAAACAAAATCAAGACAAATTATAAACCAGACATCTATGTGTGTGTATCAATGAAAAAAGATTAGCGTATTAATGAACTCACACAGGAAATATTTTCAAACTGAGCAAGTGGTGCAATTTTACGTAAATTGTAAAATCTTCATATTAGGCATCATGAATGAATGGTCACATAGAGAGTCAGAATCTGTCAACAATGCCTGAGTAATAAATCAAAGTATTAATACTACTTCAAAGAACAAACACTGTATAGATATAAAACTGATTATTAAAGTTTTTTAAGAAAAAACAATATACATACCTCGACTACATTCTAGCTTAGATTAAGTTTCCGAATATTCAAAAAACATCCCACCAACTGCATGACCAATAAAGCATCGGTCCTAAACTGTGAGTTAAAACATACATGCACTTTTTTCACTGAACACAGGGTGTCGTCGCAAAAAATAAAATCAAGAAGTTGAAGTGCCATATCGTCGACCCAAAGACGGAATGCTTTCAGTTTAGGAGTGTTGATAAACGTTACCAAATACTGACTCACATCCAAAGTCAAACAATTCAAACATGGATTATCGATCATAAGGGTGCCTCTATTTGAGAACGTGACACCCCGCTCTAGCAACAGTTTTTCGAGCTTGTTAAAGGATGAAAAAGGTACTGCAATTTCAGCATCCGTTTGAAAATTAAAGCATCGTAGACTTAGATGGGTGAGTCAGGGAAGGTCCAGTGAATTCGGGAAATCGTGGGTTGGTTGGTAAATGTTGTTAAAGGTGGTTAGGGAAGTGAGTGATGCAGATGAGTGGCTTGCGCAGGCAGGAAAATATCTGAAATTCAATACCAGTTTTTTCAAGCCAAGGGTGAAAACTCGCTCAATTAATTTAAGCACAAAAGGAGGATCATATAAGTCGGAGGGAATGTAGGCAGTAGCTTGGATCGTTTCTTTCACATAAAAGTCCCTCGGGTAGTTCTTCGAAACGAGAATTGTTACTAGTCTGGATGGTATCCAAATTAAAAGTTGTAAACATCTTCTAAACATTTACCCAACTTTTCGACAATATACAGGTACGAACCGCATCCTTTGTGTCTAATCGAGACGGTATCCTCAAAAGGATATCATTAGGTGAGTGATTTATTATTGGGCTATGCATTGTGATTTCTACAATAAAAAAACAAACAGAAGGATCATGTCAGGTCAAAACTTTTACATTGTGATCAACATTTTGAATTGCCACATAAAACCAGACATAAAATGTATTCATAAACTGACAAATTATAAATTGCCACACAAAACAAGACATGTATGTGTGTATCAATGAAAAAAGAATAGTAAAACATTAGTGTTAAGTTTTTAAAAAGAAAGCATTCAATTATGAATCAAACCCCTTATTTAAGACATAAAAACAAAATCAAGACAAATTATAAACCAGACATGTATGTGTTTGTATCAACGAAAAAAGAATAGTAAAACATTAGTGTTAGGTTTTTCAAAATAAAGCATTCAATTATGAATCAAAACCCTTATTTAAGACATAAAAACAAAATCAAGACAAATTATAAACCAGACATGTATGTGTGTCTATCAATGGAAAAAGAATAGTAAAAAATTAGTGTTAGGTTTTTCAAAAGAAAGCATTCAATTATGAATCAAAACCCTTAGTTAAGACATAAAAACAAAATCAAGCAAATTATAAACCAGAAATGTATGGGTGTGTATCAATGAAAAAAAGAATAGTAAAACATTAGTGTTAGGTTTTTCAAAAGAAAGCATTCAATTATGAATCAAAACCCTTATTTAAGACATAAAAACAAAATCAAGACAAATTATAAACCAGACATGTATGTGTTTGTATCAACAAAAAAAGATTAGTAAAACATTAGTGTTAGGTTTTTCAAAAGAAAGCATTCAATTATGAATCAAAACCCTATTTAAGACATAAAAACAAAATCAAGACAAATTTTAAACCAGACATGTATGTGTGTGTATCAATGAAAAAAGAATAGTAAAAAATTAGTGTTAGGTTTTTCAAAAGAAAGCATTCAATTATGAATCAAAACCCTTAGTTAAGACATAAAAACAAAATCAAGGCAAATTATAAACCAGAAATGTATGGGTGTGTATCAATGAAAAAAAGAATAGTAAAACATTAGTGTTAGGTTTTTCAAAAGAAATCATTCAATTATGAATCAAAACACTTATTTAAGACATAAAAACAAAATCAAGACAAATTATAAACCAGACATGTATGTGTGTGTATCATTGAAAAAATAATAGTAAAACATTAGTGTTAGGTTTTTCAAAAGAAAGCATTCAATTATAAATCAAAACCCTTATTTAAGACATCAAAACAAAATCAAGACAAATTATAAACCAGACATGTATGTGTATGTATCAATGAAAAAAGATTAGGGTATTAATGAACTCACACTGGAAATGTCTTCAAACTGAGCAAGTGGTGCAATTTTACGGAATACATCGATCACCCTCTGAGGCACATTGTAATTTTTCTCCGTCTTAAATTGTATAATCTCCATATTAGGCATCATCTTTGATTGGTCGCATAGAGAGTCTGAATCTGTCAACAATGCCTGAGTAATAAATCAAACTATTAATACTACTTCAAAGAACAAACACTGTATAGATATAAAACTGATTATTAAAGTTTTTTAAAAAAACAATATACATACCTCGATTACATTCTGGCTTAGATTAAGTTTCCGAATATTCAAAAAACTTCCCACCAATTGCATGACCAATAAAGCATCGGTCCTAAACTGTGAGTTAAAACATACATGCATTTTTTTCACTGAACAAAGGGTGTCGTCGCAGAAAATAAAATCAGGAAGTTGATGTGCCATATCGTCGACCCAAAGACTGAATGATTTCAATTTGGGAGTGTTGATAAACGTTACCAAATACTGACTCACATCCAAAGTCATACAATTCAAACATGGATTATCGATCATAAGGGTGCCTCTGTTTGAGAACGTGACACCCCGCTCTAGCAACAGTTTTTCGAGCTTGTTAAAGGATGAAAAAGGTACTGCAATTTCAGCATCCGTTCGAAAATTAATGCATCGTAGACTTACATGGGTGAGTTACGGAAGGTCCAGTGAATTCGGGAAATCGTGGGTTGGTTGGTAAATGTTGTTAAAGATGGTTAGGGAAGTGAGTGATGCAGATGAGTGGCTTGCGCAGGCACGAAAATTTTTGAAATTCAATACCAGTTTTTTTAAGCCAAGGGTGAAAACTCCCTCAATTAATTTGAGCACAAAAGGAGGATCACATTTTCATCGGATAAGTCGGAGGGAATGTAGGCAGTAGCCTGGATCGTTCCTTTCGCATAAAATTCCCTTGGCAAGTTCTTCGAAACGAGAATTGTTACTAGTCTGGATGGTATCCAAATTAAAAGTTGTAAACATCTTCCAAACGTTAACCCAACTTTTCCACAATATACAGGTACGAACCACATCCTTTGTGTCTAATCGAGACGGTATCCTCAAAAGGATATCATTAGGTAAGTGATTTATTATTGGGCTATGCATTGTGATTTCTACAATAAAAAAACAAACAGAAGGATCATGTCAGGTCAAAACATTTACATTGTGATCAACATTTTGAATTGCCACATAAAACCAGACATAAAATGTATTCATAAACTGACAAATTATAAATTGCCACACAAAACAAGACATGTATGTGTGTATCAATGAAAAAAGAATAGTAAAACATTAGTGTTAAGTTTTTAAAAAGAAAGCATTCAATTATGAATCAAACCCCTTATTTAAGACATAAAAACAAAATCAAGACAAATTATGAACCAGACATGTATGTGTTTGTATCAACGAAAAAAGAATAGTAAAACATTAGTGTTAGGTTTTTCAAAATAAAGCATTCAATTATGAATCAAAACCCTTATTTAAGACATAAAAACAAAATCAAGACAAATTATAAACCAGACATGTATGTGTGTGTATCAATGGAAAAAGAATAGTAAAAAATTAGTGTTAGGTTTTTCAAAAGAAAGCATTCAATTATGAATCAAAACCCTTAGTTAAGACATAAAAACAAAATCAAGCAAATTATAAACCAGAAATGTATGGGTGTGTATCAATGAAAAAAAGAATAGTAAAACATTAGTGTTAGGTTTTTCAAAAGAAAGCATTCAATTATGAATCAAAACCCTTATTTAAGACATAAAAACAAAATCAAGACAAATTATAAACCAGACATGTTTGTGTTTGTATCAACAAAAAAAGATTAGTAAAACATTAGTGTTAGGTTTTTCAAAAGAAAGCATTCAATTATGAATCAAAACCCTTATTTAAGACATAAAAACAAAATCAAGACAAATTTTAAACCAGACATGTATGTGTGTGTATCAATGAAAAAAGAATAGTAAAAAATTAGTGTTAGGTTTTTCAAAAGAAAGCATTCAATTATGAATCAAAACCCTTAGTTAAGACATAAAAACAAAATCAAGGCAAATTATAAACCAGAAATGTATGGGTGTGTATCAATGAAAAAAAGAATAGTAAAACATTAGTGTTAGGTTTTTCAAAAGAAATCATTCAATTATGAATCAAAACACTTATTTAAGACATAAAAACAAAATCAAGACAAATTATAAACCAGACATGTATGTGTGTGTATCATTGAATAAATAATAGTAAAACATTAGTGTTAGGTTTTTCAAAAGAAAGCATTCAATTATAAATCAAAACCCTTATTTAAGACATCAAAACAAAATCAAGACAAATTATAAACCAGACATGTATGTGTATGTATCAATGAAAAAAGATTAGGGTATTAATGAACTCACACTGGAAATGTCTTCAAACTGAGCAAGTGGTGCAATTTTACGGAATACATCGATCACCCTCTGAGGCACATTGTAATTTTTCTCCGTCTTAAATTGTAAAATCTCCATATTAGGCATCATCAATGATTGGTCGCATAGAGAGTCAGAATCTGTCAACAATGCCTGAGTAATAAATCAAAGTATTAATACTACTTCAAAGAACAAACACTGTATAGATATAAAACTGATTATTAAAGTTTTTTAAAAAAACAATATACATACCTCGATTACATTCTGGCTTAGATTAAGTTTCCGAATATTCAAAAAACTTCCCACCAATTGCATGACCAATAAAGCATCGGTCCTAAACTGTGAGTTAAAACATACATGCATTTTTTTCACTGAACAAAGGGTGTCGTCGCAGAAAATAAAATCAGGAAGTTGATGTGCCATATCGTCGACCCAAAGACTGAATGATTTCAATTTGGGAGTGTTGATAAACGTTACCAAATACTGACTCACATCCAAAGTCATACAATTCAAACATGGATTATCGATCATAAGGGTGCCTCTGTTTGAGAACGTGACACCCCGCTCTAGCAACAGTTTTTCGAGCTTGTTAAAGGATGAAAAAGGTACTGCAATTTCAGCATCCGTTCGAAAATTAACGCATCGTAGACTTACATGGGTGAGTTACGGAAGGTCCAGTGAATTCGGGAAATCGTGGGTTGGTTTGTAAATGTTGTTAAAGATGGTTAGGGAAGTGAGTGATGCAGATGAGTGGCTTGCGCAGGCACGAAAATTTTTGAAATTCAATACCAGTTTTTTTAAGCCAAGGGTGAAAACTCCCTCAATTAATTTGAGCACAAAAGGAGGATCACATTTTCATCGGATAAGTCGGAGGGAATGTAGGCAGTAGCCTGGATCGTTCCTTTCGCATAAAATTCCCTTGGCAAGTTCTTCGAAACGAGAATTGTTACTAGTCTGGATGGTATCCAAATTAAAAGTTGTAAACATCTTCCAAACGTTAACCCAACTTTTCCACAATATACAGGTACGAACCACATCCTTTGTGTCTAATCGAGACGGTATCCTCAAAAGGATATCATTAGGTAAGTGATTTATTATTGGGCTATGCATTGTGATTTCTACAATAAAAAAACAAACAGAAGGATCATGTCAGGTCAAAAATTTTACATTGTGATCAACATTTTGAATTGCCACATAAAACCAGACATAAAATGTATTCTTAAACTGACAAATTATAATATGCCACACAAAACAAGACATGTATGTGTGTATCAACGAAAAGAGAATTGTAAAACAATAGTGTTAGCTTTTTCAAAATAAAGCATTCAATTATGAATCAAAACCCTTATTTAAGACATAAAAACAAAATCAAGACAAATTATAAACCAGACATGTATGTGTGTGTATCAATGAAAAAAGAATAGTAAAAAATTAGTGTTAGTTTTTTCAAAAGAAAGCATTCAATTATGTATCAAAACCCTTAGTTAAGACATAAAAACAAAATCAAGGCAAATTATAAACCAGAAATGTATGGGTGTGTATCAATGAAAAAAGAATAGTAAAACATTAGTGTTAGGTTTTTCAAAAGAAAGCATTCAATTATGAATCAAATTCCTTATTTAAGACATAAAAACAAAATCAAGACAAATTATAAACCAGACATGTATGTGTTTGTATCAACGAAAAAAGATTAGTAAAACATTAGTGTTAGGTTTTTCAAAAGAAAGCATTCAATTATGAATCAAAACCCTTATTTAAGACATAAAAACAAAATCAAGACAAATTTTAAACCAGACATGTATGTGTGTGTATCAATAAAAAAATAATAGTAAAAAATTAGTGTTGAGTTTTTCAAAAGAAAGCATTCAATTATGAATCAAAACCCTTAGTTAAGACACAAAAACAAAATCAAGGCAAATTATAAACCAGAAATGTATGGGTGTGTATCAATGAAAAAAAGAATAGTAAAACATTAGTGTTAGGTTTTTCAAAAGAAAGAATTCAATTATGAATCAAAACCCTTATTTAAGACATCAAAACAAAATCAAGACAAATTATAAACCAGACATGTATTTGTGTATCAATGAAAAAAGAATTGTAAAACATTAGTATTAGGTTTTTCAAAAGAAAGCATTCAGTAATGAATCAAAACCCTTATTTAAGACATAAAAACAAAATCAAGACAAATTATAAACCAGACATGTATGTGTGTGTATCATTGAAAAAATAATAGTAAAACATTAGTGTTAGGTTTTTCAAAGGAAAGCATTCAATTATAAATCAAAACACTTATTTAAGACATCAAAACAAAATCAAGAGAAATTATAAACCAGACATGTATTTGTGTATCAATGAAAAAAGAATTGTAAAACATTAGTATTAGGTTTTTCAAAAGAAAGCATTCAGTAATGAATCAAAACCAATTATTTACGACATAAAAACAAAATCAAGACAAATTATAAACCAGACATGAATGTGTGTGTATCAATGAAAAATGTATAGTAAAACATTAGTGTTAGGTTTTTCAAAAGAAAGCATTCAACTTTGAATCAAAACCCTTATTTAAGACATAAATACAAAATCAAGACAAATTATAATCCAAACATGTATGTGTTTGTATCAATGAAAAAAGAATAGTAAAACATTAGTGTTAGGTTTATTCAAAAGAAAGCATTTAATTATGGATCAAAACCCATATTTAAGACATAAAAACAAAATAAAGACAAATTATAAACCAGACATGTATGTGTGTGTATCATTGAAAAAATAATAGTAAAACATTAGTGTTAGGTTTTTCAAAGGAAAGCATTCAATTATAAATCAAAACACTTATTTAAGACATCAAAACAAAATCAAGAGAAATTATAAACCAGACATGTATTTGTGTATCAATGAAAAAAGAATTGTAAAACATTAGTATTAGGTTTTTCAAAAGAAAGCATTCAGTAATGAATCAAAACCCTTATTTACGACATAAAAACAAAATCAAGACAAATTATAAACCAGACATGAATGTGTGTGTATCAATGAAAAATGTATAGTAAAATATTAGTGTTAGGTTTTTCAAAAGAAAGCATTCAATTTTGAATCAAAACCCTTATTTAAGACATAAATACAAAATCAAGACAAATTATAAACCAAACATGTATGTGTTTGTATCAACGAAAAAAGAATAGTAAAACATTAGTGTTAGGTTTTTCAAAAGAAAGCATTCAATTATGAATCAAAACCCTTATTTAAGACATAAAAACAAAATCAAGACAAATTATAAACCAGACGTGTATGTGTGTGTATCAATGAAAAAAGAATAGTGAAACAGTAGTGTTAAGTTTTTCAAAAGAAAGTATTCAATTATGAATCAAATTCCTTATTTAAAGCATAAAAACAAAATCAAGACAAATTATAAACCAGACATGTATATGTGTGTATCAACGAAAAAAGAATAGTAAAACATTAGTGTTATGTTTATCAAAAGAAAGCATTCAATTTTGAATCAAAACCCTTATTTAATTTAAGACATAAAAACAAAACCAAGGCAAATTATAAACCAGACATGTATGTGTGTTTATCAATGAAAAAAGAATAGTAAAAACATTAGTGTTAAGTTTTTCAAAAGAAAGCAATAAATTATGAATCAAAACCCTTATTTTAGACATAAAAACAAAATCAAGACAGATTATAAACCTGACATGTATGTGTGTGTTTCAACGAAAAAAGAATGGTAAAAAATTAGTGTTAGGTTTTTCAAAAGAAAGCATTCAATTATGAATCAAAACCCTTATTTAAGACATAAAAATAAAATCAAGTCAAATTATAAACCAGAAATGTATGGGTGTGTATCAATGAAAAAAAGAATAGTAAAACATTAGTGTTAGGTTTTCCAAAAGAAAGCATTCAATTATGAATCAAAACCCTTATTTAAGACATAAAAACAAAGTCAAGACAAATTATAAACCAGACATGTATGTGTGTGTATTATTGAAAAATTAATAGTAAAACATTAGTGTTAGGTTTTTCAAAAGAAAGCATTCAATTATGAATCAAAACCCTTATTTAAGACATCAAAACAAAATCAAGACAAATTATAAACCAGACATGTATGTGTGTGTATCATTGAAAAAATAATAGTAAAACATTGGTGTTAGGTTTTCCAAAAGAAAGCATTCAATTATAAATCAAAACCCTTATTTAAGACATTAAAACAAAATCAAGAAAAATTATAAACCAAACATGTATGTGTGTATCAATGAAAAAAGAATAGTAAAACATTAGTATTAGGTTTTTCAAAAGAGAGCATTCAATAATGAATCAAAACCCTTATTTAAGACATAAAAACAAAATCAAGACAAATTATAAATCAGACATGTATGTGTGTATCAATGAAAAAAGAATAGTGAAACATTAGTCTTAGTTTTTTCAAAAGAAAGCATTCAGTATTGAATCAAAACCCTTATTTAAGACATAAAAACAAAATCAAGACAAGTTATAATCCAGACATGTATGTGTGTGTATCAATGAAAAAAGTATTGTAAAACATTAGTGTTAGATTTTTCAAAAGAAAGCATTCAATTTTGAATCAAAACCTTTTATTTAAGACATAAAAACAAAATCAAAACAAATCATATATTACCTGAAGACACATTAATGTTGCGAGAAGTTCTTCAAAGTTAGAGATTTGTTGTAGTAGGTCCCGATCCATGTTGAGAAGATGATGGTGAATGTGGGTATCGGAAGAGTCAAGGTTTTCGTAGCATGGACAAACAATCAAGAGAATGGGTTTCGGAAGATGATGGTGATGATGTTGAAAATTTTGCGTCTGGGGTCGAGAGTGTGTGTGAGAGAGAAAAAAAAATGAGTTAAGAGTGTGTGAGAGAAGAGAAAAGAATGAGTTGAGAGTGTGTGAGAGAAATGAGAGTAGTTGAGACTTGGGAGGGAGTGTGAATTGAAATGACAGAAAAAAAATAGGATTTTGAATTTTGGTGAATTCTAGAATGAGGGCTCCAACAAGTCCCTCATCCATGAATCTTTTTGAATTTTAAATTTTTAATGATAAAAAATAATAATTTATAATAATTGTTAATAATAAAGTATGAGAATTAATAATTAATAAAGTGGAAGAGAGAAAACATTTATTATTAATTATTATTATTAATTATTATTATTATTAATTATTACTATTCTTATTGATTTTTTTAGATGAATAGACTCTAACCTGGCAACTAGTACAAAGGTTTTTGTATAGTTGATTATAGCCTTGTGCAACCATAAGATCCTTGTTTCTTACCACTTATTCTTTTTCTTTGGGCTTGTTTCTGAAAACCAACTTGGTTCCAATCACATGAGTTCATTTGGGTCTGGGCATAAGATCCCACATATTATTGACTGAGAATTGATTGAGGAGGTGTGTTTGGAGTTTCAGGTATAAAGGTATATGAGGCTGCCGCTAGGGCGTACATGCTACATCTAATGGTATGTACTCTCTTTATGGACAAGTCAGGTATTTATATAGATGTTCGCGACCTTTTCCTGTTATGTAGCCTAAATACACCAAACTGGGCTTGGGAAGTGACATCGTTAACTATGTTATAGACGACACTTGAAGTTGCTTCTCAGCCTAAGACCGGATAACTATCTGGTTATTTCTAAGCCTATTACAAAGCATACTAACATTTCTTTTTTGATTTTTACTTTTTTATTTGAGTCTATTAGTTATTTGTTGGATGTCATATTAATCATTTTTTATTTCTTCAGTGCTAGATATACGAGTATTTCCCCCGCATCTGTGATAGGAGACTCCAGTGTGTCACAGCAAGTGCTCCACTGGCAAAGAGACGGAAGGGCAAACAGGCGGTCCGTGGTGGTGTTATGTAGTACAAGAGGAGGCTTGATGCGTTGACAGTAGATGATGTCGTCAGGAGACCATACTCGGCGCACCATCCCCATCGCCAATTCGATGATGCAACATTGTATTCAGGACATATGATATGGCAGAACCATGTGCTAGACACCTGCCTAAGAGGTATATGCGACAATTTGGTTTTGTCCGGGGCATCCTTCGTCCAATAGCTAAGGCTCCAGCTGGTGGGATTGACAGATGGTTCCAAAGCCACATCATCAACCATGTCCGTAAGATTAGAGCTAGCGTGGTTTCGGTAAAACATCCTTCAAAGTGTGAGGATGGTTACTTTGGAGTGGTATCACAATATATCACACCATCGTCTCATACCGCCAATTGCAGGGTCTTCTGATGTTCAGGGGCCTTCTAGTGTTAGGGTTTCTGATGTTGAGGTACAGGCTGACGACGTGCCACCACCACCATCTCCACCTCCCATAGGGGACTAGGATAGCTGTCTTGAGTTGATTGTTGTCCTTGCGGGTAACTTCACGGGTTTGGTAAATTCGGATAGTGAGGTTTTTACAGGATTATCTAGGATAACAGACATAGCCTGTGGGGCCTATGTAGACATATTATATTTTATTTGTATTATATGTATATTTTGTGAAACATCAGCGTACTTATTTATTGCATATTTTAGAAATTACATTATTCAAAGATGAACACAACATAAAACAATACATCAAACATAAATTAAAAAACACTAAACATGAAAATCTAGGTACTACCAGACTATTCTAGATGTTTCAACATCTTTATTATGTCATCCACGAATCTTGTTATCTGCGCATCCAACTCGATCGGACCTTTAGTTAACCTACGAAAAAATGATTTCTGTAATTCCCCAGACTACTTTCGGGATGATCGACTGACCCCACAAACCAACACGGATCTTTTCAGCATGCTTTGACCTCACTCGCACGCTTAACTGTGGAATTCTTATGGAATGAGCTACTGAAAAGAAGATTCATCTTGTTGGTATAGGTAGTACCCATCAATCCTTATAAGCTTTCCTCCAACCATGCAGTCTCATACCTGCACAGCATCGGGATCCATTTCATTCCGATGTGGCGACCAACCTTTCCTTCTTCAGCCTCGGTTGTTACATGTGGTGTAACCACCCCTCGCCTTCTTCGGCCTCGAGTGTTACAATTTCCACCCGGCCTTCACATCTTCGTCGATATTCAACTCAATCAGGTTGTATTTTCACATTTCCATTACTATGAATCCAATCTTCACAAAACTCAATATTTCTCACCATTCTATTATCGGTATAAGGTATCAACTCATTCAACTTGTCTATCAAGTTGGCGTGGGATGTGGCGCCATCTGGAAGCTTAAACTCAACAGGAGGGTGATTTCCCTTGAAATACACTTCCGCCTTAATCAGAAATTGAGGAAGAGGCATTATTTTAGATGTCTTTCTCTATAACATATGTCCCCATTTATACAAATGACAATTTATTTTATACCACACAAATTTTTCAGTGCAATCAGAATCCTCCAAATATGTTGGAAAATCCTAATCGTTGAAAAATTCCAAATGAGTACACTACCAAAAATTTCAACATACCACTAAATTTCTAGTATCCAGTGGTCATTATCCCGTAAATTTCATCTACTCTACCGGAAATTTCATTCGTAAAAATTGTCCCACTTCCCCAAGGATATTTATGGAATAATGAAATATGGGGGTGCGAGGTATAATTTGGGGGATGACAAGTAAAATTCTCAAAAATGTGGGGTTGGTGAATTGGTAAACAGAATTTTTTATTGGCTATTTTTTAGCTATTTGAAAACAAAGTTCACATCTTTCGCAAATATATATATAACCTTATATCTTCTTCCACAATCAACCTTTATTATTGTTTACTAATTATTACTAGTAATGTGTATAGTATACAAGGGAGATGGTGACTGGGAAAGGGAAACGGGGTCGGGGGAGACCCCCGCGAATTTTGGGGCCACCGACGCCGCCGCCTCCGCCGGAGCAATCGCTCATTGTTCCACCATCGACGCCACCACCTGAGACTATTGTCACCTCGCCAGCTCGCACTGAGGATCCTCAGAACACCATTGAAGCAGAGAAGAAGAAGACTGAACCTAATGTAGCGAAAGAGGCAAACCCTAATTCCTCACATGAAGAACCAAGAAAGCTCTGGGTTGATGTTATCAGTAACAATCGTAAGCCTGCTAATGGTATGAATCTTGAATTTGTAGCACCTTCTGTGATTAATGGTGAAATCATTGTTGAAATTGAACAATCAGATATTGAGTCAAAGGTTCTCTATTGGGATTCTGCACTGATTATGTATGTGTTAGGTGGCGATTTGAGTATGAACATGGTTAAACAGTTCATGATTCGCCAATGGAACACGGTGCAACTCCCAGACCTGCTTTATCACGACGACGGTTACTTCATTATGCGTTTCAAATCGATGAAGGAGAAGGAGGAAATCCTTATGAAAGGGCCATATACCGATCTGGGTGAAGCTACCAAAATTGCCTCTGGAGATGTGGGGAGCTAAAAGTTTGAACAAGATTGGTAGTGCTATTGGATCACCAGTGGTAACCGATGAATGCACCGCTCAGAAATTAAGGGCGTCCTATGCTAGAATTCTTGTGGAAATAGACGCTACACAACAAATGCCAAAGGAGATCACTATACAGAATCATGAGGGGAAGAAGGTTAAGCAGGCCATTGAATATGAGTGGTTACCAAAGTTTTGTGGGAGATGCCAAAAGTTTGGGCATAACTGTGCCACGGCTCGTACCACACTCCAATGGAAACCAAAACCTCAGCAAGCTCCTGAGGAGCCACCTAAGGGCAAGGCAGCTGAAAAACCTATCACAGAACTGGTAAAGGGCAAGGCAACTGTTGAACCTAGCACAAAGCTTGTCATAGAGAGCATGGATGATGCACCTAAGGGAGTGGTCAAAAAGCATGTTGAACAAGATTCTTGGTCATCCCCAAAAATAGGAAGCAAGGGACATGGTACTGGCAGAACTAAAGGAAAGAACCCTATAGTTGTTGAACGTAGCAATGGTTTTCATGCTCTAGGGGATTGGAATGAACCCATAGGGCTTGAAGAACTTGAACCATGCTAGTTTCTTGGAACGTGAGGGGGCTTAATAAGGCTGGTAAATTGAGAGAGATCAGCTCCCATCTCTCTAACCTACAGCCTGATATTTGCATTCTTTTGGAAACTAGGGTTAAGAAAGATAAGGCAGCTATTGTGAGGAAGAAGCTTAAAGTCCATAGTGATTATGCTGATAACTATGCCTGTCATGTTAATGGTAGGATTTGGATAAGTTGGAATCCTCAGCACATCAACATCAAGATCTTAACATGTACTGAACAGATGATCCACTGTAAGGTGCTAGATCCCATGGGCAATCTCAAATTCCAATTGACTGCAATTTATGCCTTTAACACTCTTGCTCAAAGAAGGATACTTTGGGAGGATATCTGCAAACTGCCCAGGATAGATCATGAACCGTGGTGCCTCGTTGGAGATTACAACAATGTGCTTAGGAGCAAGGACAGGATTGGTGGTACTCTTGTTTCTGAAAGAGAGTTTGTTGATTTGCAAGCCATGATGGACAAGTGCAGTCTTACTGAAATGGAGGGCCAGGGTGATTATTATACCTGGCACAATAAGCATGATATAGATCCCATTTTTTACAGAATTGATAGGGTTTTGGGTAACACAGCATGGTTTCAAAATCTGGACATGAACCTGAGGCATCTTCCCCCTCACATCTCTGATCATGCACTGCTTCAGATTACCATGACCTCCCAGCAAAGCCAGAGGAGAAGAAGTTACTTCAAATTTATTAATCAAACTGTGAATTTGGAGGGATTTCAAACAGCTGTGGCAGATAATTGGATGCTACCTATGCAGGGCTCTCCTCCTTATGTTCTATGGGAAAAACTGAAAAGGCTTAAACCGATTCTGAAGAATCTCAGCAAGCCCCTGACTGATACTCATAGAACCATCCAGAAAATCAGAGGTGATCTCAAATTGTTGCAGCAGAAGCAGGCTAATGACCTTATGAATCCTGAGCACATTAGGAAAATCAAGGAAGCTACTGAGGGTATCATCAAGTGGCAGGAAATTGAAGAACGAGTGCTCCAACAAAAAGCTAAGATTGAATGGATCCAAATGGGTGATGGAAATAACCATTATTTTCATGCATCTCTGAAAAGCAAGAATAAGGCCAAGAGGATAACACTCTGTAAGCAGAATGGTGATTTTATCTCTTCTAATCAGGAGATTGAAGGAGAAGTCATTAGATACTATGCAGAGTTGATGGGAAAGGAAGAAAGAGACTTGAATCAGATAGATATAATAGCTATGAGGAAAGGCAGACAGCTTACTCTTGAACAAAGACAAGATATGGTCAAAGATATCCAAGAGAAGGAGATTTTTGAAGCACTGCAGAGTATGGGTGACTCAAAAGCTCCTGGCCTTGATGGATATAATGCAAAGTTTTTCAAAAGCTGTTGGAGCATAGTCAAGCAGGATGTTATCTCAGCTATTACATATTGGTTCAGAAGTAGCACTATGTTCAAAGGCTTTAATAGCACTCTTGTTACTCTCCTACCCAAGACTGCTGAGGCTAAAAGCATGAAGGAGTATAGACCTATTGCATGCTGTTCTACTATCTACAAACTTTACTCCAAGGTTTTGACTAATAGACTAGCTAAGGTCATAGGCTCCATTGTGGGGGATAATCAAGCTGCGTTCATTCCGGGGCAACAGATTCACAAACATATACTATTGGCTTATGAATTGATAAGGGGTTACACGAGGAAACAGGGGCCTCCTAGGTGTATGATACAGCTAGATTTGCAAAAAGTTTATGATATGCTCAGTTGGAAGGCCCTGGATACTATTCTTCATGAGGTAGGTATACCTGACTTGTTTGTGAAATGGATCATGAATGGGGTATCTACAGTCACTTATCGTTACAACATTAATGGAGAGCACTCTCAAATGCTTAGAGCAGCCAGAGGTATTAGGCAGGGAGACCCTATCTCTCCCTACCTATTTGTGATTGTTATGGAGTATATGAGTAGACTTCTTCATCAAATGCAGCTTGAGCCAGATTTTCATCACCATTCAAAATGCAAAGCGCTGGGTTTGACACACCTCACCTTTGCTGATGATGTGCTATTGTTTGCTCGAGGGGATGCCATCTCTGTTCAGAAGATGCAGCATACTTTGCAAAGATTCTCTGACTCAGTGGGATTAAGTGTTAATCCCATGAAGTGTTTTGTATATATGGGTGCTGTAGAGGATTCAGTCAAGCAACAAATTTTAAATGTAACTGGATTCAGGGAAGGAGTGCTGCCTTTCAGATACCTTGGCATCCCACTTACCTGCAAAAGGCTATCTGAAGCTCACTATCTGCCTCTTATAGAGAAGATTACCCAAAGATTTCAACATTGGAGTACTAGGTTCTTAAGCATTGCTGGCCGTATACAGCTGGTGCAGAGTGTCAGCTTTGCTATAGCAAATTATTGGCTCCAATGTTTGCCTTTACCCAAATTTTTGATTCAAAAAATTCAAACTGCCTGCAGAATTTTTGTGGGACTGGGGGTACAGCTCCAAACAGGAAGAGCCCTGTTGCATGGAAGACAGTTTGTAAGCCTCGAGCAAAGGGTGGATGCAATGTGATTGACATTGAAGGGTGGAATAAAATCACTATGATGAAACTGCTTTGGGATCTGAATATGAAATCAGATTGTCTTTGGGTCCGTTGGATACATGCTTATTATATCAAAAATCAAGAGCTGAGCCACATGGATGTGCCTAATACTGCTTCCTGGATATTCAAGAACATTCTTAGTGCTAGAGAGCACATTGCAGGTATGCAGGAGCATTGGGACAAAAGCATGGTGGTAAACAAATTCCAGATGAGCAAGATGTATCACGGGTTGTATCAACATGAGCCAAATGTTGCGTGGCACTCTATTCTGATGAGGAATCTAGCTAGGCCTCGAGCTGTGTTCTTCCTCTGGCTTGCCTGCCACCAGAAATTGGCTACTAAGTCGAGACTCAAGAAGTTTGGAATAGAACTGGATCCGACTTGTTGCTTCTGTCACGAAGAGGAAACACAGGAGCACCTCTTGTTCTGTTGTGAACCTATGTTTGCTATCTGGCAGGATATTCTTCTTTGGCTGGGGGTGACCCGTACTCCTATGCACTGGCAGGTCGAAATTGATTGGATCTTGAGATATTGTAATGGCAAGGGCAAAAAATGTGGGCTCATGAAGATGGCTGCAGCTGAAACCATTTATTTTTGCTGGAAGTATAGAAATGACTCTTGTTTTGGGGAGACATATGATAGAAATATAGTTGTAGATAACATCAAAAATATAGTTATACATAGAGGTTGGCAAAGTAGGAAGTATAGAGATAGTGTGGCCCAATTATTGTTGTAAGTATTAGTTGATAGGTTGGATCCCTTGTGATCACCGTGCTTTGTAACGCTTTTTTGAATTAATCCAATATATTTTATTGATTCAAAAAAAAATGTGTATAGTATATTTCTTCTACAATCAACCTTTATTATTATTTGCTAACTAGTGTGATACCTGTGCGTTCGCACGGGTACTCGTTATGGCACGGTTATTTTGTTTAATATTGTATTATTTTACAGAAAAAATTTTATGTAATTATTTTTATGATGCATTTCGTTTAGAAAAGTTACATAATAATAAAATTAAAAATGAAATTGATAAAGAATAGAATATATATATATATATATATATATATATATATATATATATATATATATATATATTGTAGTAGCAAAATTATAACCGTTCGCACGAATACTCATTATGGCACGCTTATTTTGTCATTATTATGATGCATTTCGTTCAATATTTTGATCAGAAACTTCATGTTTGCGTTAATATTCATTATTTTGATCAGTAACTCCTGTTAGACGCTGGCCTTAGGATCTAGAGGGGGGGGTGAATAGATCGTTCACAGTTTTACGGATTTAAATGACTTTTCAGCGGAAGTGATTCTGAATCGACTCGCGTCTATTCCGAACCACTATCGAAACGATTATATATGTGTTTAAAAACCAGTCAAAGACTTGAAGTAAATGATAAGAGTATATGTTGCAGAATCAAAGCGTTTCTCTTATTGAAAATCAGATTAACTTTTTGTATGATGGACAATGTTTGCAATGCAGTAAGAGTGATAGAAACAAATATACAAACACTTGGTGATAATGATCAAATTGAAGGTAATTCAATGTGTGGTGGATTGTGATGTTTATGTAAGTTCTTAATTCACAATCTTAACACTCGAATCGTTGATCAATTTGCTATTATAACCAAATGTGAACAGAATGTAAATGAAAAAGTAAAAGCGACAAGAACACGATATTTGTTTAGGCAGTTCGTCGATCGTCCTCGCTACGACTACGTCTGCCCCCAATTCCAAATTGAAATTGGGTAATCTTTCATTAATGTTGAAAGTAGTATATACAAAGAAGATAACAAAGCGATAAACGATAAACCAATTATGTCGATCCTTTGAATCTTCTTCCCCCTTAATCTTGACCAAGATCAAGGTTATCCAAGAGCTTCACTTTGATTCCCTTCTGCAGTGTCTTGATTCCTTGAACTCCCCGTTCCTCAATCGTTACACTCAGCCGAATCCTCAATGAACGCCTCTTGATAAAAACCCCCAAGAACCACCCGTCGTGGAGGACAAAACCCGCAGATTTTATTCACCAACAAACCCCACAAACCTTCACCCACTAGGAATCTTCAATTCCGTTCCATGGACGCTATCGAACTCATCACTAACCCGCAACGCAAGAATGATTATGTGTAATTGTGTTGGAGATGATGAAGAACGAAGATGAGAAGCATTTGTGTATCTTTCAGTCGTTGGTGTTGTTGAATAATTAACATGGAATGATATATATAGTTGCTGGTATGTTGGAGCAGATAAAACACATAATTTGGGAAGTTTTCAGCAATTAGGTTGACCTACTTTGGTGCTTAGGTCGACCTAACAGAAGCAGAGTTGAAGTTGTCCCAGTTAGGTTGACCTGTTAGGTTGGCCTAAAATCTGTTAGGTTGACCTGCTGAAGGTTTAGGTCGACCTAAAGTCAGTTAGGTTGACCTGTTGAAGGTTTAGGTCGACCTAAATGCAGTTGTTTCCAGTTAGGTCGACCTGTTGAAGGTTTAGGTCGACCTAAAGTCAGTTGAAATGCATTTTTGTGACTTTTCTTCAGTTTAGGTCGACCTAGGAGTGTGGGTAGGTCGACCTAACAGTGACATCTGTAAATCCCTTCAGTTTAGGTCGACCTAGGAGTGTGGGTAGTGTGGGTAGGTCGACCTAACAGTGACCTTGTCAGTTTTGCTGAGTTTGCTCTAGTTTTGAGTCGACCTAGGGCTTTGCTTGGTCGACCTAACAGATGCAATACCATTTTCTGAGTGATTTGAGCTTCATAATCTTCCATTGTCTTGAGTCATTCATTTATGCTTTTGTATTTGGTTGCTTGTGATGTTTGCCATGAATCAAAAACTCATTTGTGAGTGTATGCTTGTTCTTACAAACTCCCCCTTTTTGATGATGGCAAACATTTGATTAAATGACGAAAGCTCCCCCGGTCTTGTATGCGTAAGCTCCCCCGTACTAAGCTCCCCCGTACTAAGCTCCCCCGTACTCTCAACTCATCTCCCCCTTTGTCAACATCAAAAAGAAAGAAACCAGGAGAATAGTAGAAGAGAATAACAAAATAATCTAAACAAAACAATGTCTTACATAACACAATAGTAAAGAAATAGAGCATAATATCCAAACATATTTAAAGGTACAAACCAAGCTTAAGTTCAAGTAATAAAAGACATAACAACATGACAGAAATGAGATGCAATGCAATGAAATGAACTAATGCAATACTCGCTAACGTTTGCCCAAACATGTTAGATGTATGCTTATTCTACTATTTTTATGTCCAAACATGATATGTTATGAGTAATGATGAACAACATATACATGTAAATGAGATAGGTGGAGAAGCATATAAGAAGTCACTATAAACATGTTAATTGATAGCATATTATAGCATCAATGATATTTTTGGAAGTGAACAACAAACATGTTACCACTTTCTCAATTGTAGGTATCTCGTCATCATTTCGTATAATGAAGTATATTCCTCTAGTCAATGTGGAATGATGCTTGATTTGATGATGAACTACCTTCATACTGAGAGAGATGTTAGCTTGAGCATAATCAATATATATATATATAAAGTAAAGGAATAAAATTAAGGAAACAAACGCATTTAGCTCAAAATTAGAGATATCTAATATCCCTAATTCCCTATGAATGTTGAAGAACTGCTCCGTTGCAAGAGGTTTGGTGAAGATGTCAGCTAGTTGCTTCTTGCTCTTCAGGTTTATGGCACTTGTGTTGTCGCACATGATAGGTATACGATCAAGCTTAATACCAAAGTCAAGAAGTTGTTGCTTGAGCCATAATATCTGCGCACAGCAGCTTCCGACAGCTACATATTTTGCCTCAGTAGTAGATAATGCAACCGATACTTGTTTCTTGCTATGCCAACTTATCAATGAATTTGAGAATAGATGACATGTTCCACTGGTGCTCTTTCTATCGGATTTGCAGCCAGCAAAATCTGAGTCAGAGAATCCTACCAAATAACACTCATTTCCCTTCGGATACCATAGGCCATATGTAGGAGTTCCACGTAGATGTCGCAGAATTCTTTTGACAACTTTTAAGTGAGATTCATTTGGACAAGATTGATATCTTTCTCATCTTTGTCTAGGTTAGTATTTGTTGCCATAGGTGTGTCAATCTCTTTTGCTTCACTCATTCCAAATCTTTTGAGCAGCTCCGTACAGTATTTAGTTTGATTCACAAACGTTCCATGACTGAGTTGCTTGATTTGTAGGCCAAGGAAGAAATTTAGCTCACCCATGAGACTCATCTCAAATTCACTCTGCATAAGCTTAGAAAAATCTTTGACAAGTTTTGCATTAGTCGACCTAAATATAATGTCATCTACATAAATTTGGACTAAGAGAATATCTTTATCTTTTCTTTTAATAAAGAGAGTAGTGTCAACTTTACCCCTAGAGTACCCTTGACTAAGGAGAAATTTGCTCAAACGTTCGTACCAAGCCCGAGGGGCTTGTTTAAGACCGTATAGAGCACGTTTCAGCTTATAGACATGAGTTGGATACATGTAATTCTCAAAGCCGGGTGGCTGAGCAACATAGACTTCTTCATTTATATAGCCATTTAGAAAGGCACTTTTAACATCCATTTGGAATAGTTTGAAGTCTTTAGAACAAGCATAAGCAAGTAAGAGACGAATAGCTTCGAGACGTGCTACAGGAGCGTATGTCTCTTCATAATCAATACCTTCCTCTTGATTATAACCTTGGGCAACTAATCTAGCTTTGTTTCTAGTAATAACGCCGTTTTCATCAAGTTTGTTACGAAAAACCCATCTAGTGCCTATTACTTGATGATCTCCCGGATGAGGGACTAAGTCCCAAACATCATTCCGTTTAAATTGGTTTAATTCTTCTTGCATGGCCATTAGCCAATGCTCATCAAGTAACGCATCCTTAGCGTTTTTCGGCTCAACTTGTGAAACAAAAGCAAAATGATGACAGAAGTTACTTATCTTTGAGCGTGTTGTAACGCCCCTTGAGATGTCTCCTATTATATTGTCAATTGGATGGTCTTTCACATTTGTCCAGGCCTTGGGAAGTTCTTCATTGTTTGAGATGCTTTCTTTTTCATTTTCATTGTGAGACTCATCTTTCTCTCTCTCAGCATCTTTCTTTACAATACTTTCATTCTCGTCTTCCTTATTCTTGACAATGTCTTCAGTGGACGGACCTGCACCATTAAATGAAAGACCTTTCTCGACATATTTTGCATAAGATTCATCAAAAGACACGTGTACTGACTCTTCTACTATAAGTAATCTCTTATTATATATCCGATATGCTTTGCTAGATTGTGAGTAACCAAGGAATATGCCCTCATCAGCTTTAGCATGTAGATGTTGTTTACTCTTAAGCCCTTAAACATAATGTCTCTTTTCTTAGTATGTTCTATTGTGCAGCCAGAATTTGTAAACATTACTTTAAAATCTTTGTCACACAATTAACTTATACTTAAAAGATTATGTTTAAGACCTTCTACTAGCAGCACATCAGTTATAGTAGTGGTAGAAGGGTTACCTACACTTCCTTTACCAAGTATGGCTCCCCGATTGTTATCTCCATAGGTGACATACCCCTTTTTCTTTGCTTGAAACTCAACGAAAAGAGATAGGTCTCCAGTCATGTGTCTTGAACATCCGCTATCAAGGAACCACAACCTTTCGGCAATGTCAAGACACTTTTCCTGCAAGATTAATTTAAAGAGGGAGGTCCCCAATTTTCATTGGGTCCTTGGTAGTGAGTACACAATTTGTTGCACTTAGGCAACCATTGAAATACTCCTTTAGGAACTAAAATTCTCCTAAATTTGCATTTTTCAATGGTATGTCCCTTTTTGCAACAATAATGACAGGTAATATGATGAGAATATGGAGTTTTGCTAGTTGATACTTTTGGTACAAAAGTGTATTTACTATATAAAGGAGTATACGATCTTTTGCCTTTGTCGGAATATTTTGCTCCATTTTTCTTTAGATATTTGTTGTATCTTCGCACAAACAGTCCCATTTCCTCATCATCGGAGTCTTCGTCATCACTTGTGTCACTATCCTTTGGCTCTCGTTTTGAGGTCTTGGAGCTCGAAGCTTTTAGAGCTATTGACTTCTTCTCTACCTCTTTCTCCATGTTCTTTTCTTTCTTTGTCCTTTTCTCATGCATGTCAAGGCATTTAAGGTGTTGTTCATGTTCCTCTAGTTTACCAAATAGAGTTGTGATGTCTAAAGTGTTTAGATCATTTGCTTCCTTTATTGCTGTAACTTTGGGTTGCCATTCCCTGTTCAAACATCTTAAGATTTTGTTAGTAGCAACTGCATTGGAAACAGGTCTATCAAGAAAATTTAAACGATTTTTCAAGTGAACGAATCTCTTCTGCATGTTTTTGATGGATTCACCATCTTCCATGTGGAAGAGTTCGAATTCTTGAGTTAGCGTATTGATTCTAGCTAGTTTGACATCATCCGTTCCCTCGTGGGCAACTTGCAATGTGTCCCACATAGCTTTAGCGGATCTACAATGGGAAACGCGATAGTATTCATCAACTCCTAGAGCTGAGATTAGAATGTTTCTCGCTTTCCAATCGTATGCATATCTCTTTTCATCTTCAACATCCCAAGTATTTTCTGGTTTTGGAACAACTGCACCAGCTGCATTTGTCATGGTGATCTGAAAGGGACCATTGACAATAGCTGTCCAGATGTTCCTATCAATTGCATTGATGTGGACACACATACAATCCTTCCAATAGCCATAGTTTTCACCGTTGAAAACTGGAGCTCTATTATGAGCCCCTTTAGGTCCGAAAGCCATCTTTCCAATAAGTGTTTCACGTAGCACGGAATAAACCAGAGCTCTGATACCACTTGTTAGACGCTGGCCTTAGGATCTAGAGGGGGGGTGAATAGATCGTTCACAGTTTTACGGATTTAAATGACTTTTCAGCGGAAGTGATTCTGAATCGACTCGCGTCTATTCCGAACCACTATCGAAACGATTATATATGTGTTTAAAAACCAGTCAAAGACTTGAAGTAAATGATAAGAGTATATGTTGCAGAATCAAAGCGTTTCTCTTATTGAAAATCAGATTAACTTTTTGTATGATGGACAATGTTTGCAATGCAGTAAGAGTGATAGAAACAAATATACAAACACTTGGTGATAATGATCAAATTGAAGGTAATTCAATGTGTGGTGGATTGTGATGTTTATGTAAGTTCTTAATTCACAATCTTAACACTCGAATCGTTGATCAATTTGCTATTATAACCAAATATGAACAGAATGTAAATGAAAAAGTAAAAGCGACAAGAACACGATATTTGTTTAGGCAGTTCGTCGATCGTCCTCGCTACGACTACGTCTGCCCCCAATTCCAAATTGAAATTGGGTAATCTTTCATTAATGTTGAAAGTAGTATATACAAAGAAGATAACAAAGCGATAAACGATAAACCAATTATGTCGATCCTTTGAATCTTCTTCCCCCTTAATCTTGACCAAGATCAAGGTTATCCAAGAGCCTCACTTTGATTACCTTCTGCAGTGTCTTGATTCCTTGAACTCCCCGTTCCTCAATCGTTACACTCAGCCGAATCCTCAATGAACGCCTCTTGATAAAAACCCCCAAGAACCACCCGTCGTGGAGGACAAAACCCGCAGATTTTATTCACCAACAAACCCCACAAACCTTCACCCACTAGGAATCTTCAATTCCGTTCCATGGACGTTATCGAACTCATCACTAACCCGCAACGCAAGAATGATTATATGTAATTGTGTTGGAGATGATGAAGAACGAAGATGAGAAGCATTTGTGTATCTTTCAGTCGTTGGTGTTGTTGAATAATTAACATGGAATGATATATATAGTTGCTGGTATGTTGGAGCAGATAAAACACATAATTTGGGAAGTTTTCAGCAATTAGGTTGACCTACTTTGGTGCTTAGGTCGACCTAACAGAAGCAGAGTTGAAGTTGTCCCAGTTAGGTTGACCTGTTAGGTTGGCCTAAAATCTGTTAGGTTGACCTGCTGAAGGTTTAGGTCGACCTAAAGTCAGTTAGGTTGACCTGTTGAAGGTTTAGGTCGACCTAAATGCAGTTGTTTCCAGTTAGGTCGACCTGTTGAAGGTTTAGGTCGACCTAAAGTCAGTTGAAATGCATTTTTGTGACTTTTCTTCAGTTTAGGTCGACCTAGGAGTGTGGGTAGGTCGACCTAACAGTGACATCTGTAAATCCCTTCAGTTTAGGTCGACCTAGGAGTGTGGGTAGTGTGGGTAGGTCGACCTAACAGTGACCTTGTCAGTTTTGCTGAGTTTGCTCTAGTTTTGAGTCGACCTAGGGCTTTGCTTGGCCGACCTAACAGATGCAATACCATTTTCTGAGTGATTTGAGCTTCATAATCTTCCATTGTCTTGAGTCATTCATTTATGCTTTTGTATTTGGTTGCTTGTGATGTTTGCCATGAATCAAAAACTCATTTGTGAGTGTATGCTTGTTCTTACAACTCCGTGTTCTCGTTAATATTTATTATTTTGATCAATAACTTCGTGTTACCATTAATATTCATTATTTTGATCAATAATTTCGTGTTTCCGTTAATATTCCAAATTTATTCCCGTTAATACTCAAAAAATTCATCAGTAATGTAATGTTTCTGTTAATATTCAAAATTTGATCAGTAACTTCGTGTTACCGTTAGTATTCAGTATTTTGTCGATAACTCCGTATTTCCGTTAATATTCATCATTTTGATCAGTAACTTCGTGTTCCCGTTAATATTCATCATTTTGATCAGTAACTTCGTGTTCCCGTTAATATTCAAAATTTGTTCTCGTTAATATTCAAAATGTTGATCAGTAACTTAATGTTTCCGTTAATATTCAAAATTTTGATCAGTAACTTCGTGCTCCCATTAATATTCAATATTTTAATCAATAACTTTGTCCTGCCGTTAATATTCAATATTTTGATCAGTAACTCCATGTCCCCGTTAATATTCAATATTTTGATCAATAAACTTCATTTTTTTTGTTAATATTTAATATTTTGATCAATAGCTTCATGTTCCCATTAATATTCAATATTTTCATCAGTAACTTTATGTTCTTGTTAATATCCAATACATTGTTCAGCAACTTTATGTTCTCGTTAATATTCAATATTTATAATATGTATTAGTTAAGGCTAAAGTAAATTCCTCACTCTTGACTTGTAAGTCATAACTCCAAGTCCCATCTATATCACTATATAATATGTATAGCCATATTATGATTCTCACAAATCACAACCAAATATCAACCTTCAAAACCAACATGGCGAAGTTTACCCTTCTTTTCCTTCTCCTTGCTCTACTCTCAATGGCAACATCAACACCAACAAACTTCATCAAATCCTCATGTAGCACAACACCATATCCAACACTTTGTGTTGAATCTCTTTCTGTCTATGCAACAACAATCCAACAAGATCCACACCAATTAGTCCTAACAGCATTATCACTTAGCCTCAACAAAACTCAATCCACAAAAGGCTTTGTTACTATGTGCAACACCTTCAAAAATCTAAAACCAATAGAATATGCTGCTCTTCATGATTGTTCTGAAGAAATTAGTGATAGTGTTGATAGGCTTAGCCGTTCATTGAATGAGCTTAAACTTTGCAAGATCAATGGTCAAGATTTCAATTGGCATATAAGCAATGTTGAGACATGGGTTAGCTCAGCTTTAACTGATGAAAGCACTTGTGGTAATGGATTTGGTGGAAAAGCACTTGATGGAAGAATCAAAGCCTCTATTAGATCAAGAATGGTTCATGTTGCTCAAGTTACTAGTAATGCTCTTTCACTTATTGATCAATATGCTGCTAATCACATGGAAGAAATTAATTAAACACTAATAATCAAATGTTTTGCTATTAAGGTTGTTGAAAATACTTTAATGTGGTTGGTTACTTTTCTGTTTTTTGTTTTATGTGATGTGTGTAATGTGTACCTACAACTATATATAGTGTGAAATAAAGTTACTATTTTTATGATTTTCTTGTTTGCAACTTTCTAGCAATAACTCATCTTAATTTTTCTAGAACTTGGGATGTAATGTTCATGACCTAACATTTTTTTTATAGAAATTAGGTATGGCTACATAATTGGTAGGTTGAGGTTTTGTTTTCTTTATTCATATTTATCCATTGATGGATTCATAATTTATAATTATACTACTCCAATAAAACTTATGTACTATGTTTCGTGTTAAATTAAAAATGATGGTGCATTGTTAATGTGCACACTAGTTGTGATCTTAGAGCTAAGATTAAGTTATTGGAAAATGTGTCCTATAAAATTAAAGGGTAGAACCTTTAGCAAAACTTAGTTAGAGATATGCCAAATTTTCATGAGTTCTTAGTTTGTAAGTAGGCAATTTACTTGTTTCACCTTAATGACTTCATTATGTAGATTAAATATGATTTTGGTCTCTAAAAATTGGGTGGACACTTGAATTGATACGAGGGTGAAATAAATGGTGGGTGTTCATGGTAAATGAGGTGATTGGTTTCGTAGAGAAATGATTTTTAAGGTTGATTTTGAGAAGACTTATAACTCAATGGATTCGGGTTTTAGGATTTTATTTTGAGAAGGCTTATAACTCAATGGAAGACTTATAACTCAATGGATTGGGGTTTTGGGATTTTATTTTGAGAAGGCTTATAACTCAATGGAAGACTTATAACTCAATGGATTGGGGTTTTGGGATTTTATTTTGAGAAGGCTTATAACTCAATGGATTGGGGTTTTGGAATTTTATGTTTGGTAGGTTTTGATTTTTCTTAGAAGTAGATAGTTTGGATTCATCCTTGTGTTTTATTTGGGAGTACGTTTTTGCATTAGCAAACGGAAGTAAATTTTACAATTATCGTATCTATAAAGACCGGTAATTTTAAAGATCATTCAACAGCTTTTAAAATTTTAAGTTGAGAAAAGGGTTGTATATTGGTTGTTAAGCGTTAAAATAAATGATAGAAAGTAAAATGGATATTTTGGTGTTAATAGTAAGAAGTTTTGTTAGGGTAAATTTCGTCATTATGTAGCTATCATGCACGTCCATAGGTCAGTAATATATTCCTCTACTCGACTAATAATATTACCACATGCTACCCTCATTTGTATCTCCTTTAGGTCTCTACGGCGTGAGATTAGTGTATGACCTAATAGTCGATATCTCAAACTATTAACCAACACAGAGCATTAAGTCCCAACATTCGTAATGTAGGGAGAATCCACACCGACCCTACTATAGTACGTATGTATTTAAAACCTAACCCTATGTTTAGGAATTAGTAATGACAAGCACCTTTCAATTTCGAGTCACGCCATGAAAACATGTTCTAGGTTGCAAAGTTAAAACAAGCATTAAGATTAAAGAGTCATCAATATTACATAAGTAGAATTACATAGAACATTGTGACATATTTAGTTCATGAATATAATGACTACATCTAACCCCAACAAAGATATTTTAGCTACGCTTACTCATGGTTAGCGTAACAGCGGGTAACTCTAGAATGCCGACCTTTGAAGTGTGATCTTCCTTGTCACTTGAGCAGTGTTTCTGCCTTCAGACCTCCTTTCTTATTTTCCTAGTGTAGACCATTCATCAACCTTGATGAAAAGCTCAACATCACGTTCGATAGCCCGATCATAGTAGATGAGAACTACGGTCGTTCGTCCAAGAAATACTCTCGCAGGTGGAGAGATGAACCAGACCGCAGGACCCATGGTCAATACGATAAGTACACTGCTATGAATTCCTCGCGAGAGAAGATTTACCAAGAATGTCCAACATTGAGTACCAAAAGGGAGAAGTTAGAAACCCTTTCCCCATCAGGGAGTCGTCTAGAATGGGTAAGACAGAATACTGCCACTTCTACAGGGGTCACGACTATAACATCGGAGATTGCATCTAGTTGAAAATGTTATCAAGGGATTGATAAAAAGAGGTTATTTGTCTGAATACGTCAAGAGAAGAGTCACCCAAGAAAAAAAATCTCCCTCAAATTAGTGGATGTCGTGACCAACAGAGAGTGGACAAACGGCGAAGGTAAGGGAGCATGCAAAGGAAAACGCCAGCATATTGCTGCTATCATTGTAGAGAGGGACGCCTAAGTAGAAGATAAAGTAGCCCGAGAAGAAACCAAAGATTTATCCTTCCTTGCCACACCCCTCACAATAAGAGTTACCTGGTCAACTACAGAGTCAGGGAGAATGAGGAAACTTAAAGCATCATTTACCCTGGTAAGAGAAGTAAAAGCTTTATGTAAACTTTGCAGGTATGTATCTCGTTGGAGTGTCAAGCTATGAATACTCTCTTATAGTCGTTGTTTATCCTTGAAATGTTGGTCAGACAGGTAAACATCCCAACGGAAGGCCCCACCAATATCCAGAACAGTAGAAATGTGTCAGGTATAGTACGCAAGAGTAGAAAATTTCTCCTAAAGAGCCTACACGGTCAGGTTGTCCATATAAGAACAATCCTCTTTTGAAGCAGATGCATAATGTTATTTTGGAGTATGGGGACCCAACCTTGACAACAGTGAAGAAAATGGAGGACTTACCTCGTGCGGTGATCGTCAGTGATCATTCGAAACACCTTGGTAGGCCTCAAGGAGGAAGGAATGTTGAACGACCGCAAAATGTTTGAACGACCTCCAGCGGCCTGAGTTGGCCAAATTCTCTGTCTTTGTAGCTAGAGCGTTTCTTCATCCTTCATTGTATCGGTAAATAATGATTACCAATGTAAGCACGTTAAAAATAGTCAAATTGACAACATAAAGCAACGAACACCCGAAACTCAACAAAAATGGCATTCCTCTCCTTTTTAGTGCGAGCATCCATTAGAACATGGGTGCCGATAAGTCGTTTCAAGCACTTCCGTGAAGCTTTTTTCCGAGGAGTAACACCCTCAGGATAGCCCAACTCTTTGAGGAAACCTACCCATCGTTTCTTTAGATAAATATCCTCCTACAACAGGTCATCCTCCTTATAGACTCACGACTCTTTCCCCATCAGGAAAATACCTTTGTTCTAGTACATGGGAAACATGCTAGTACACCTGCCTCCCACTCTGGCCCCTATGGTGCACATTGTCACATAAGCTTCTTGCTGGAGAGGGACCACCAGGAAAAATCGATTTTCGAAGATCATTATGAGAAAACCTACAAAAAGACATTTGAAGCATGGGGTGCATGAAAGGCACGAATTCCCAAAACAGTAACGCCTTTCTTTGATTTTTCATTTAAACTAAATGAACGACTGACACGGACGAGGCGAACACGACAAACCTTTGACTATCATACATAGACAAGATTTGAGGGAAACTATTTCGAACTCATAAGAATAACCCTCACCCGACCATCCGAAAGAAGCGATGATTTGTCCAAATAAACCGTCGCACATGGGAACTACCCTATGGCAGAATAAAATAGATCCATGGCCAATATTATACATCTAGTGGCTCCGCAAATCACACGACTAGAGAATAGCAGGTTGCTACAACCGTTTCGTTATATAAAGAGCATGCACACTAAGTTCAAGTATACTATTTCAAATTCAGATTTCATTCGCTCTTCTCTTTTACATACTGACTTGAACGTTGGACTACTAACCTTACCGGTTAGTCCCTCTTCCACTGCATCTAAGACGCAAGTCCACTATTATCTCTCATAACTATTGATTCTCCAATTAAATCTAATTCCATAACGAAACAAGACATATACATGATAGAAAATTGATTATATGTACTTGAGTGACATTATATATGGTCCATTTAAATCTCAACCGTACATTAAAAAATAGAGAGGTTAAAGAAAGCAAAATAAACAACCTATTGGTTAAGATTAAAACCAGAGAGGAATCCAATTAAAATCCACCTGAGGGAATCCATTTCCCATACATGATTGCCTTACAATACATAAATAAAGAAGAGAGAAAAAAAAATGTTAAAGATAATTCTTCAAGCTTCTCTCCACCTTTTATCAACCTCTCTCAATCTCTCTCTCAATGAGTAGACATCTGAAAGAATCTGATCCTAATCCGTTAGTGGACACAAATATTTTGACACATGAAACGAGTGCACAGAACCCACAATCAATACTTCAACATCACACACAACATCAGGGAACAATACTACATGTCACTGCATGATTTGTAAGCAATAAAAGCATTCCAAAATTTTCTTCCACAAGTCCAATAATTTTCCTAGGTGGACCCTAACATCACAAACACTTTAATTAAAATAAACCAATTGCATTATTGCTGATTTTTTTTCCATCACAAGAAGATACTAGTATGTCGACAACTTAGTCTTTTAATACCACAAAACTTATTATTATTTGTTTGCCGACTTACAATGTTTCTACTAAAAGTACATCAACAAAAACAAATCCTATGAATAGAACAAACCACAACCTCTATGTCCCGTAAAAGTTTTCACGATTTCGGTCGATACATATGTTACAACGTTGATTGCGGTTGTCGTGATGTAAATTAATCACAATTTATTCTTTAATATAAAAAATAATGATAAAAATGTCGATATTGGTATCTGTCAAAACCGTTATGTCACAGTCATTTTCATGGTCACGAACTGTTTGTCACGATTTCAGTCGGTACAAGTGCCGCAATATAAAAAATAACGATAAAGATGTCAATATCAATATCTGTCAAAACTGTATTGTCGCAGCAAATTAACATCTATTTTCACAGTCGCGAACTGTTTGCGCCTAACTACATCACTCTATATAATATCTAGATCCTAATTCTCATTCTCACAAATCACAACCAACCACAAAACAAAAACTTGTTTTTCTCTCTCTCTCTCTACCAAACCAAACATGGCAACCAAGTTTTTCCTTCTTGTCCTTCTAATATCTCTTCTCTCTATAGCAACATCATCAACACCAACAAACTTCATCAAATCCTCATGTAGCACAACACAATACCCTACACTTTGTGTTGAATCTCTCTCTATCTATGCATCAAAAATCCAACAAGACCCTCACCAATTAGTCCAAACAGCTCTATCCCTTAGTCTCAACAGAACTCAAACCACAAAAGCCTTTGTAAGAAAGTGCAAGTACTTCAAGAATCTGAAACCAAGAGTGTATGGTGCAATTCATGATTGTGTTGAAGTGATGAGTGATGGTGTTGATAGGCTAAGCAGTTCATTGGAAGAGCTCAAACTTTGCAAGATCAACGGTCAGGATTTCAATTGGCATATAAGTAATGTTGAGACATGGGTTAGCTCAGCTTTGACTGATGGAAGCACTTGTAGTGATGGGTTTGGTGGAAAAGCACTTGATGGAAGAATCAAAAACTCTATTAGATCTAGAATTGTTGATGTTGCTCAAGTTACTAGTAATGCTCTTGCACTTATTAATCAATATGCTGCTAATCACTAAGGGAAAATTGAAAGTTTTGCTTTTTGAGGTTGTTGAGAAACACTTTGATGTGTGTGGTTTGTTTTATTTGTTTTGTTTGTTTTATGTGATGTGTAATGTGTAATTAACTTATGTGAAATATTTAAAGATTTTATATCATTTCCTTGTTTGCAATATTATTTTTATTATTCATCTTAAGATAAAAGAATGACTAACTAAGAGTTCTAAATTGAATGGAAAAATTAATGTTGGAACATTTTAGTATAATAAGTCACAAGATTCACCTATACTTTAAGGTTTTAGGCCAAGATGTGATGTCTAATTTATTTTATATAATGATCAAATTCGATCATGGTTTTTTGAATCAAAAGTTTTAATGATCAAGGTGTTTTCCACTAAATTTTGTGTTTTCCACTAAATTTTGTGTTCAGTCAAAGGTAAATTCTACCAAAACATTTGGTATTGAAAGCTTTTTTTTTTTTTACTAAGGTGTTTAATTGGTGTGTCATTTTGTGAGAAAATAACGGAAGCACAAGTAGATATAGATGAAAAAATTGTAGGAAATTGTAATAAGAATAGATGAACTCAAACTTAAAAGAGAATTCTTGGTAAATTAATTGTGAGTAAGAATTTTATATTAGATGGAAAAAGAGGATATTGAATATTTTATAATAAATAAGAGGACTCATAAATTTAATATCTTAATTTTTTTTTATTAATTAAGATGTAAACTCGTTCCTCCTCGAAACATGCCTCTAGAATATCATCATCATTTTCACTTGTGCTGGAAAGGATGATATGTCACCGAAAGGAGGCTACCCTTTCCTCACAAATGTATAGAGTCCCAAAGCCTGCAATGCTCGTGTATTTCCTATGAATGAATGGGAAGAAGGAGAGACAATATCACTCACATAACTACTATTGCTCTTATAAATTCTAAGTATGCATATTTCTATGAGTATGTAGTCAATTAAACCATATGTTTGTTCATCATTCCTCATAAAACACATATACATTTTGGACCATTCTCAAATGTTCAAAGTCTCTATCACCCTACCAATCCCTCCTGAAAAGGATGACGTGTCGTTGAATGGAGGTTAACATTTCCTCACTAATGTATATGGCCCCGAAGTCTGCAACACTCGCATATTTAACATCGGTAGCCGCCATTAGCTGTTTGGAGTTTCCCATGAAAGAATAGGAAGAAAGATAGTCATTATCACTCGCATAACTACTAGTGCTATTGTAACTCCCAAATACGCCTTTTTCTAAGAGCCTATAGTCAATTGAACCACCTTTCCGTTCAACATTCCTTTTAAAACACAAATACATTTTGGACCATTCTTTAATGTTCGAAGGCTATATCACCCTATCACTCTCATCTAAATCCCTAATGATTTTCATTAAAGAGGAAAAAATGAGAGGAAGAATAAAAACGTGTACATGTGAATAAAAGATTGCAAGTTAAACTTGGTGAAGCAGGGAGACAAGTTTGCTCTAAGATTGATGAAAGTTTAGACGTAGGCTTTAAAGGAAAGAATATGTGAAAAAAGGAAAGTACTAGTGTACCGATATAATTACATTGGACTTTATACTAAAACAAGGTTATCAAGCCAAAATGAAAAAGGGTCTAGATGAGGCGATACAAATCTCACTAGGGACAGGAGAATGCCATAAGCCTCCCTATGGAATATCAGGTTAGTACTAGTGTAACACTTAGATCGCCTGTGACTTATTGTAAGATGCCTAGATTGGGATTGGGATATCTAGTATAGTTTCACGATCCACCTGCCCAAGGAACGTGGGTGATGGTGTGATCACCAACACTAATGTAATAGACGAATCAATCAAGAAGGAGAACCACATCTCTCATGATTATAGTAGAAGAACGATTCCCACGCATCCCACATTCCAATAGGAAGTTAGAAAATAACCACTCTCGGGTCTATGGATCTAGGCTCAAGGTATCTCTATAAATACCTCAACTATAAGGTTGAGAAGGAAATCACTTCATTCACCTAAAATTTATAAATATAGAGCTTTTCATCACTTTGTGTGTGCCAGCTCTAACACCACCAACAATCCTAAATATCATATACAATCCTTCAAATACAAGGCTATCCTTGTACATTTTTAGTAAGTACAAGCTTCTAAAATAAGAACATAGAATTTGATTCTATATAAATTCTCTAAACTTATTTACAATTAGTAAAGAAGTAAGTCACTTGTTAAAAAATAAACTCGGAAAAATCAATTTATTCCTCTAAAAAGTGCTAAATTACCGCAATTATATTATTTTTACTAATTATGTGCTCAAATGTGTATTTTGTAAGAAAAGAGAGGTCTCAAAAGTAATATGGGTCTAAACGCATTTCAAGCCCAATTGATTCCAAGGAGCTAAAAAATCTCACTCTCTAATCAAGTAGACCTTATGGTTAATAGATTAGGATTCATTTAAAATTTAAATTCAACTTAAACTCAAATTCTATCAAGAAAAAATATTTTTTTAGATATTGTATCCAACTTAAACTCATGGATATTTAAAAATTTATTTAAATATTTTATGCTATCATCGACTTCGATTCGATGAAGGAGTCATAATATTTGAAGTATGTAAAACTCAAATTACTATTACTATTCATATTTTAAAGAAACTTTATGAGTTACTTTTTAATTTTTGGATTAAATAAGTTTTTGGTCTCTATAAATATTATAATTTTACTTTTAGTCCCTCTTAAATTTTGACAACGATTTTAGCTGATTTTGACAACGGTTCTTTTATAATAACCGTTACCTAAAAATAGAAAGGGATTGAAAATAAAAACTATAATATTTATATAAACCAGAAACTTATTTAACCCTTAGTTTTTTTACTCTCTCTCTCTCAATATTCCATCTTATGTTGGTAAAATCTTCTCATTTCTAGTCAATTTCTATAATCATGTCTTATCACCTAATTATCAATGTCGTGTCCCATGTGCTATTTCCAAGAAAATCAAACTAAGAAAATATTGAGACCAACTAGGACCTTTTAAATAAAAATCAAATAAATAACTTGACTTGACTTGTTGAATGGTAGGAGAACTATAACCCACTACCGTATTATTTGGGCTTGAACTCTTGGAATAGAACTAGTGTTTTTATTATTTCTTGCCCATCTTAGGTGCAAAAGCATTAGTGGCCAAACAAACGTCATTTAATAGCCTCTGCCATTTAGTCCAGATTATACTATTGCCTTTATATTCCTTATTTAGGTCCTTTTGAGAAAAAAAAATCCAAATAATCATATTAAAAAAAAATTTACCCCAAAAACTAAGTTTTCGGAAAAATTACCTGTATGATCAAGTTTGAGAGGTGGTCTACACGTAGTAGCCACCTCTGGTGGCACCAACACACAAACTCTAACACATATGCGCCACCTGGAGTGGCGCCATAGTGCAAATTCCAACATACAAGCCACCTGAGGTGGCGCATACTTGTTGTTTTTTTTTTTTTTCTTTTGTAGTATGATTCTCTTGTAATTTTTACACAAGACAAACAAACTATTTAAGCTAAATACCAAAATAAACTACTCAATATATTTTCGGCAGTGATAATTGAATCTAATTCTATAGTAGTAGTTTATTCATTTATAGTGTCTGAGACCCGTTCTAATGTTAGCCCGGACTTGTTCTATAACATTTCATTAGTAAAGTTATAATTTAAATTTTAAAAAATATAATTATTTTGTTTTAGTTTTTTTTTAAATTGTTTCAACATAATTAAAAAAAAACTATTAAATAAATAATTAGACAGGTAGTGTTTAATGATATAAATAGGGAAGAAACATTACAAATACGAGAAATGCAGAAAAAACATTACAAATACGGGAAGTACGGGACAAACATTACAAATACGAAAAAAAGAGAATATTTTTAAAACACTAAAATTATGCTATTCATGACCCCTCGGAAAAAAAAATGGAACACAAAAAAAAAAACAAAACACAAAACAAAATTTAAAAAAAAAAAAAAAGAGGAACACATTGGCGCCATCCAAGGTGGCTTCACCATGAGATATGCACCTTTAAGCCACCCCAGGTGGCGCATATGAAGGGTGATTTTTGGTGTTGACACCACCGGAGGTGGCTCCTACGTGGAGACCACCTCCCAAACCTGGTCATACAGGTAATTTTTCCGAAAATCTGATTTTTGGGGTAATTTTTTTTTAAATATGGTTATTTAGATTTTTTTTTCTCCTTTTGATTGTTGTATTCATATTCATATAGATATAATATAAATAAGAATAACAAATTTATTAAAATGCAACAAGTAAATAAGAACTAAAAAAAGTAAAGAATTTATGCCATTTGTACAATAACATAAAGCAAGGTGAATTCTTATCTACCCAACTCAAAAAGTTGGGTAGAGTTATCTTCAATGTAAAATTTCTTGGAAACAACAAAAAATTGTACTATTTTATAATTAATTAAAGGGGACAACTTCTCTACTCATCACAAAAATTGGGTAGTGTACATCCAACTAATCACATGATTCCATTTCATTTAATACATTTAATTATTTATTAAAATACTGCAACTATTTGTTGTTTTAAGCATTTTACAAAGGAGGTAACCTTACCCAACTTTTTGAGTTAGGTAGATAAGAATTCACCTTAATTAAATGTGTTAAAATTAAATGGAACTTTGTGATTGGTTGAAGGTACATTACCCAATTTTTTGTGATGGGTAGAGAAGTTGTCCCCTAAAGCAATTATTATGTTTTAAGCAATTCTCTAAATCTATTTACAATCAGTCTTGTCACCCAGAATCAATTCTTTAGAATGTGATGATCTAGGCCTGGGCTTCCTCAGAGGAGTTTGGGCTTCAATAGATTTTGGTTGAACATCTCCAGAATCCTCTACCTCTTGTTCTTCTGCAATAACTTCATTACCCTTTGAGCCTGAATAGGTAAACTTCAGATTTGCAAACTTTTCAACTAGCTTTGACTTTTAAAGGTGAAGCTTATCATTGAATCTAACATGGATTGATTCTTCAACAATACATGTTCCAGTGTTGTATACTCTATAGCCTTTTGAGCGTCTAGAGTATTCCAACATGATACATTTATGTGTTTTAGAATCAAACTTGTTAGGATTCTCCTTAGAGTTCAGAGTAAAACAATCACATATAAACAGATGAAAATATGAAATAATGGGTTTTTTTATTCTTCCACAATTCATAAGGAGTCTTACCCTGAATAGGTCTAATAGAGATTTTATTTTGAATATAACAAGTTGTGTTAACTGCATATGTCCAGAAGTTCTTTGTCATATTAATCTCATTGATCATAATTATGGCCATCTCTTGCAAAGTCCTATTCTTCCTCTCTACAACTCCATTTTTCCATGGAGTTCTAAGAAAGGAGAATTCATGGGAAATGTCATTCTCATCAAAAGTTTCTCAAACTGCTTGTTTTTGAACTCACCACCATGATCACTTTTGACTCTGATAATTTTAGAGTTCTTCTCATTTTGCACTTGAGTATAGAAGGTAGTGAACACACAATGTGACTCATCCTTGTGTCTTAGAAATTTAACCAAGGTCCATTGATTGTAGTCATCAACAATGACTAATCCATACTTTTTACCATTGACAAAAGCAGTTTTCACTGGTCTAAACAAGTCAATGTGCAGAAGCTTTAAAGGCCTAGATGTAGAAATAACATTTTCAGCCTTAAACGAGGTTTTAGAAAACTTGTCTTTCTGACATGCTTCACAAAGATCCTCGAAAGAGAACTTCAGATTAGGAAGACCTCTAACTAAATTAATCTTGTTTAGTTAAGAAATCCTTCTCAAGCTAACATGGCCCAATCGTCTATGCCACGTCCATTGCTATTCGTTAACAAATATTAGATATTTTACATTTTGATCTTTAATATCAGAAACTCTAATCTTATAGATGTCGTTCTTCCATTGCCATTGAATAGGATAGAGTCATCCTTCTGACTAAAAACTTTACATGAGTTTTGATTAAAGATGATATCATAACCATTGTAACATAATTGACTTATAGATAGCAAGTTATGCATTAATCCATCAACAAGAAAAACATTAGAAATAGAAGGGAGAAAGCCATTACTAATATTTTCGGAGCTATAATCTTTCCTTTCTGATCACCTCTGAAACCTACGATGCCTTCAGGCTAAAGTTCCATGATTTGGATCATATGTGTTCTTCCCGTCATGTGTCGCGAGCAACCAGAGTTTAGGTACCATGACTGGTGTTTTAACTTTGGTGCTAAGATATGTGTAACATAGATTATCTTCTTATTAAGTGCCCATAACTTCTTGGGTTTTAATCAAGTCTCATTCAATTATTCATTTAAACACAATTGCAACAATGCTATTTCCAATACTAACAAGTAAAAACAACAGGTTGTACAATTTATCGAACACTTGGTGTGCGAATGAGTTTTCAAAGTTTTTCAATTAATTTGTGTTGATACGAAACCACTTATAATCAAAGTGATTATAAGATGATCAACACACTATCTTAACAAAAACAGTTGCAGAAAAATTCTTACGATTCGATCATTTAAACAATGATATTCAAGAAATTGCGTAATTGAATTAAAGTGTAAAGAGATAAGAGAGAGTGAGATACGAGGATTTGTTTAGGCAGTTCCCCATTTCGTCCTTGCATGTGGGTACGTCTGCCCCTAATTCCAAATATCAGAATTAGGAAAGTTTCTTACTATGCAAAAAGTTGATTACAAGAGAAGTATTCCAAGAGCAACCTAGAAACACAACCATTTGATGTTGATTCACCCCTTCTCTTCTTTTGATCTTGAGCAAGACCAAGACACAATAGCTACCAATTAACTATTCGAATATTACTAATACTTTGAGTTCTTTATCTCAAAAGATTTCACGCATGATCAATTGTACCTATTACAACACAAGACTCTCAATTCAATCTTTCGTTCTCGTTCTACTCCTTTGCGTTATTTATCTCCAAAGATTTCACTAGGATGTAATTCCTTCTTGGATCGTCTTGCACAAAAACCCCCAAATCTACCAAAGATTTTGGAGGGAAAACTCGCGGTTTTTCCAGATGAAACCCCCTTGATTCTCAACTCCAATCTTAGGTTACAAACTTCCTAAATTGAACTTTATCAACCGAGTCTAGATGGCACCCCAACAAAAGATGATTATGTGTGATTTGTCAGTGTGTATGCATAGATTCAAGGTTGAAGATGAAGAGCAATCAAGAAAATAGTTATGGTATAATCAGTTGAAATGATGCATGAATGATGTATTTATAGTTGGGGAAGCTTTGTGGAAAAAGGAGGAAATTTGGAATTAATAAAATTAAAAGAAATTGACCCAAGTAACTGTATATGTTGGCCTGTTCGATATATGTGCCGACACACGGTATTGAAAGTAACAACATGGGTAAATTATTTCACAACGGTTATCTACCAATAGGGATGTCAACGGGGCAGGGAATGTTCGAAGGATTCTAAGAAAACTCTTTCGTTAATTTACTGCTACATTACCACAGTTGTCTAGCACAAGTGATTGATGATGCGTGAGTGTGGAACAAAAATGGATACATTATACATGTAATACATTATTATATTTTTTAAAACAATACATTACATTATAAAATATAAATAATATGTTCGTGGTCAGGAAATTCGCGGGGCGGAGGATACTTTTTCAATCCCCGCCCCAAAGTGTCATCGAGAACTTTTCCCTCCATCCCCATCCGCACGGAGAAAAAAATCCCCAACTTTGGAGCTCCGAACAAATAATTCCCACGGAGATCCTCGTTAACAGATGCAAATTGACATTCCTATCTACCAACCGTACTGATAAGTATTTATTTATTATAAATATATCACAACGGTGGAATGTACCAAATGTAGTCATATCCCTTTAAGTTTTTTATATAAAAATAAATAAAAAAGAAAACACGCGTCTTAACATTAAATTCTTAATATATATATATATATATATATATATATATATATATATATATATATATATATATATATATATATATATATATATATATATATATATGATGGTTCTAAGGTTCGAACCCATGAAAGCTTTATGGTTTTACCACGGTTGGCTTATGAACTGTTGTAATATACAATTAATTTTTAATAAAAAAATAAAAATAATATGGTAGCGCCTTATTTTATAGATGTCACCACAGTATAGTGAAGAACCGTGGTGACCATAGCGTTGTTGTTTACGCGTTTTGTAGTAGTGCATGGTCTACCGTGACAACGCAGTGCAATCTATATCTCTGGTAACTCAGCTCAACATTAAAGAATGAAACATATTGAAATGAATATTCATTTCGTTCGCAAAAAAGGCGGTTCGAGGTCATGTACGTGTTCTTCACGTCCCATCACGATATCAAATTGCAAATTTTTTTACAAAAAACCTTCCCTTCATACTTTTTCAGGATTTCAGAGACAGTCTCATCGTCCGCCAACCTACTGCTTCAGTTACGAAAAAATATTAAAATATATCTATATTTATTGTATGTATCATATTCATTAAAATTTAATTGTATTTATTAGTTATCGATTATAATTATTGGCTATTATAAGTTTTCATATAAGATTTGACAAGAGTGATATATAAGGCAGGGAATTATATTCCTCATATACTAGTAATGGAAAAAGAAGAAAAAAAGTAAAAAATAAATCAGAGAAAAATAAAAGTAATGGGAATAGTTGATTATGTGATGGTTCAAGCAATTTTTGGTGATAAAATGAGGCAATGTAAAAATTTTGGCTTTAAGAATTCCTGGATAAGAAATAAAAATATGAGAAATGTAACTTTGGTCTCTGTAAGTTAGCAAACTTTTAATTTTTGTCTGTATAAGTGTTTTATTTTATCCGAGTTTTTAAATTTTATTTTCCCATTCGATTTAGTCCTTAAAATCAAAATTCGCAAAAAAAAAAAATATAGGAGCTCAGACCCAAAAAAAAAAACTTACAGAGATAAAAATAAAAAATTCGCTAACATACATGAACAAGAACAAGGCTATATTCTGTTTGCAATTAAAAAAACTAATTGTACCCTTGGAGCATCACCTAAAGACATGGTAACATAATGTCATTTGACTATATACAAGAGAATGTTTATTAAATTGTATTAGAAAAATGATAATAATTAATAAGTGGCATTGCATATTTAGAATTCAAACAAGAACACTATTTAAGACTAATTAACTTGATTACAAATCATTTTAACTTCAAATTCACACACTATGAACACAAATAACATACCAAACCCAAATAAAACCTTGTCAAAAAAAATGAAAGAAAAGTCTCAAATTCAATTAAGTAACTCATACCTTAATTTTCCCTCAAAAAAACTTATACCTTAATTTAATTCATATTATTGTTGATAAAATACAAAGCATTGCTAGTCTTCCTTGCCACATTCAAAACCGTTCTTCTAATTTTATCCCTAAGTGTTGAATCCACATTCATCTCATCAAACCCATCATAGCAAGTTTGATCATTAGTAATGGCAGAACTAACCCAAGTCTTTATGTTACTAATCTGAAATTCTCTATCAAAATCAGCATCCAAATGTGTCATAGCATCAATAGAATCTTGCAATTGTTCAATTGAGTCCTCCAAATTTCCAAAGCAATCTTGCACAACTTCTTCACCAATGCTTGACAAATGATTCTCATTATTTTTTAATAGCTTTGACACGGCAGATGACGCGCCACGGGCCGCCTTTAGCGCGGCCGAGAGCGAGAAGTTGCATAATTTTAGAGGGTCTTCTTCTATTTTTGTAGCATATGGGGACAAAGATTTGTAGCATATGTAAGGGTATGTGGTTGAGTTGCAAGAATTTTTAATAAAGGTTTTGAAATTATTTTTTTGGGTGGAGTTTAAGGGAGGTTTGGAAGTGTATGAAATGTTGGTTTTGGTGGAATTTGTAGAGATTGTAGAATTTTTTTCATCACATGCTAAAGTGATGCTCGATATTGCTAAGAAGATGAAGATTGCAAATGTGTTGGCTTCCATGTTTAGAGCTTGACTCTTCTTCTATGTTTAATGCTTGTATGATTTTTGTATGTGTTTATAGTTTATGTTCTTTCTAAATGATTATGTTTCATTATTTATAGGTGTATTTTATGAATATTTTAAGGCACGTCTTCATCCATATTAGTTGATGCTAAAAATGCATGTGAAGAAAAAAATGATGCTGTTTTTTTAATGAAAATAAAGAGAGGATGCTATGAATTGTCTTTTGTTAATTTTTTGGCCTGCTGTTGACTTTCTTAAAAGCACTCTTCAAAGATTTCAAAGAATACATTTTTAGAGAAATTCATGTATTTAATGGATTGAAAATAAAAATAATTTTTTGTTTAGGAGAATAAGTTATGAATTTAATTTTTTTTAAGAGTGTTTATAGGACACTCTAACCCAAATAAAAATATTTTTATTAATTTATCCCTTAATAATTGTATAAAGTATGAGAATGATGGTAGCAATATTCACATTAAACAATCTTTATAAGGAATATTATTTTTCTTCATATAGACTAACAATAAAATACAATTCTACATCACAATAACAGTAAAAAAAAAAAAATCATGTGTCTCAAATAAAAGAATGAGATTGCTCTCAAATTAAAATAGTAAAAATTACAAAATTAAAATAGATTATTTGAGTATGTTTGTTTGGATCTATGGAATGTGGGAACTAAATTTTATTTTTAAAAGATGAATAAGTGGATGCCACATGACTCTAAAATAGAATGTTCTTATGGCAACTGAATTGATTTAATAGAACAATAAAAATAAATACTATTAATTTATATGCATGTGTAGGTGAGTAATGATTTTATATTTTTTTATAATAGAGTAATGATTTTGAATTGACTTGTATATAAAAACAAGGAAATTTCTTCACCCACCTCCTAACCTTCTTGCCCACCCCTGGTGAATTTATCACAATACCCCTTGTTTCGGAAGTTCATTTCCGAAACTGTACTTTTTTTCTTAAAAAAGGTGTTTTCGGAAATGTATCTCCGAAAACGTGTTTTTTTTTAATATAAAATATTGATTTCGGAGATGCATCTCCGAAATAAAGTTACTTTTTTAGAAAATGTGGTGTTTCGGAAGTTCATCTCCGAACGCACCCCCCTTGGGGGAATTCGGAAATGAACTTCCGAAAATATGTCTGGACAGAAGAAAATGAAAAACAACAACAATTTGCTTTATTTAATCGGGTGAAGATTACAACGATAATATTACATAAAATTAAAGTTACATATTGTTGAACACGGGTAGGTGGGGATGAGTCAACATTTTGATAACGTCGTCCGCCGATCTTTGAAGTTTCGCGTCCAACTCGATCGGGCCCTTCGAAGAAAATCGGTCGAACGTTGTCCACAAAACCGCTAAATCTTCGTCGTTCTTGATCTCAAAAGGTGTGAACTTAATGCCTCCCTCGTCGTTAAGCGATGGCGAGCGGTACTCGAGCTTGACAACCTTTCGATTCTCGGGATAGTGCAAAAGCGTGTTGAGCGACGGTATCAACTCCGCAAACGGCGTGTCGCGCGAGAAGCGAAATTGGAACGGCATCGGGTAGCCGGTTTCAAAGTAGACGAATGCTAGGTGGGGGTAGGTTTGTGTCATTTGTGTTTTGTGGTGTGAAGATGATGAAGAAGAGTGTGTATTTATAGACTTATTGGAGCATTGATGGCCTAACAAACCTTATCCTGCCTCAGGGGACATTTCGGAAATGAACTTCCGAAAATAGGAGGCAGGCTAGCATATTTCGGAAGTTCATTTCCGAATTATGCAGAAACAGGCATAAATTTTGCATTTTGTTGATTGCTTAGTGTGTTGTCTAAATTGAACATATGGAATTGACATTAACCATAAATTAGACAAACAACTCATAAAACATAATTATATTATAAATGTATTGAATCGGTCCGATTTTACATGATAAACAACAATACATACAAAAATGGTCATTACAAACAAAAAACGATCCGGAACTAACTAAAATTCACCGAACCAATCGGTGGATCCTAAGTCCAAAATAGGCTCATTCTTCGACCGCTCTCTATTTTGCTCGCGCTCTTGGCTCATCATTTCTTCAAACTCCGCCATTCTTGAAACAAAAGGATTCGGCCAAGTCTCCGCCTCATTTGACCGATGTGCGGTCCATTGACAACAAGTAGCCGGTATAGGACACCCCGGTTTCAAAAATACTTGGACGAAGTGCCGCGATCGTAGATACCCGATGCATATGATTCGGCTCGACGAGTCCAATGACGGTCGACTATGAAGTGGAAAGAAAGTCTCACATAGTCCAAACCTCGTCAAATCGACGCATACAATATCATATGCACTTGCTATGAGATGACCCATATCGGGGAATGACATCCACTTCGAGACCGGAGCGATACCGGTAAGTGGTGGAACAAGTGAATCATGAATTTTTGCAAACTTTTCTTGATTTTCATATAGTCGCCCGTAGATGTCCCGATACGAAGTCAACTCCGCAAGAAGTTCCCGTCGGACTAAAGTGTGATTATTTTCCCCTTTACCGAGCAAACCCACAACGGCCCGATATCCACAATTTCCGTCGCCTCCAACATCAACGATGTTATCGATATATTTGTGCATAAAAAGTGGCATCTCATCAATGTAGACAAGGGGTGATTTTTTTATCGGCGGTGTGCGAGGTGGCTTCGAAATACGGGCACCTTTGTTACCGCTACACTTGGACTTAGGTGTCTCATGAATTTCCGGGAACGATGCATCAACATGTTCAAAGTAGGAAGGAGATCGTTTTGTTGACGTGTCATCTTGTGTAATTTTGGACTTTTTCGGTGCACCTTTAGTCTTAACCGGTTGAGATGGCGGTTTCAAATCGGTGGTCTCCGGAAATGCGATCTTTCGCAATTGTTCTTTTATATGCATTTTTGTTGTGTCGTCCGCTTTAGCAAAGTTCTCCATTATCACTTCCAACTCGTCGGAGATGGTGATTTTGGAGTCATTTTCTTTCGGCGGGTCAAAATCATCAAAACGAAGTTTCATCCAATGGTCGGCTACCTCATCCATGCGTATGGGTGAATTCAAATTCTTCTTTTTTGCAAGTATACAAGCACATGGTAGGCCGTATGTCTTTCTAATCGTGCACCCACATAATGAACTATCCGGCCCCGTGGTCTCCGACCGCTTAGCTTCATGAAACAAAAAATTCAAACTCGTTCGAGATATGTTGTACATAACTACCACCCCGTTCGCAATTCAAAACAACGAAAGCTTTCCGCCTACTATTTCCGTTGTCCGACCTTAAAATAACAATTCCAAATCCATGTTTGTTAGCTTCCTTTCGAACCCAATCAAGCAATTGTTCGCGACCACCGAAGCTCCGATCATTTGTAAAATGTTGCCGAACATCGACCGCATTGATCATAGGAGTAACGTCAATAACCGGATCGTTATTATCGTTGACAATTTCCGGAACTAATACACTTTGGTCTTGCACAATGTTGTCCGGATGCACCATACCTAACAAATGAATAAATTATCAAAAGTTGGCCAAAACTGTTTTTTTTTCTGCCAGGCCTATTTTCGGAAGTTCATTTCCGAAATATGTTAGGTAATATATTTCGGAAATGAACTTCCGAATCATATCAGTTTTCAGCAGAATTTTGTTGAATCAATGTAGTGAAATAGGGAATGAAATGAGTGATGTTTACCTGAAATTGTAGCTTTCTATGCTCCCTTTAACGTGATCAACAGTTTGAAACTTGATTTTAGGACGAAAAATGGATATAGATTGATTGGGTTTTGGAGAGGGTTTGAAAAAGTGTTGGAGAAAAATGATGAAATAGTGAAGGAGGGAAATTTGTATATGCAGAAATATTTTCGGAAATGAACTTCCGAAAATATTAACGGTTTTGGCATTTTCGGAGATTCATTTCCGAAGTCAAAAAAAATTCAAAAAAAAAAATAACTTCGAAAGTTCATTTCCGAAGCAGGGGTAGTTTTGGTTTTTCGCTGGGGGTGACCCCATGGGGAGGTGACTAAAGAAATTTTCTAAAAACAATATACAATTCTTATTTATTCAAAGTAATGTGCATTTTAGGTGTAAGAAATAACGAACTCCATTATGAATTCATATATCGCCGGCATTAATAGTGAGACACATAAATAGCTTCTTACATTGACATTAAAAAAATATAAAACTTATAAGTTCATGAATGTGAATGATCGTGCAGGCAAATTTCATTCAAATGCGTTAAACGATGCATAAAGATGAATGAAAACTTGTTGTCAAGAGTATATGCATAAGAAAATATAAAATGTGGCGACAGGGTAGGTCTATATATAGTAACATGCTCCATCTATGTCAACTCCTTTCTTTAATTCCATCGAATAAAATAAAATGTTCTTAGAAAGTTTTTCAACCCACCTCATGTTTATCTTACACATCACGTAAAATTTCATCTTTTTTCCTAGCTTCCGTAGATCAACATTCAGAAGCACTCTAAATTTTGAAAAAATTTGATTCCTTACGTAAATGTATCTACGGAAAGATAATAAATTAGTGTACATGAGATAAAAATACACATTAAAATATCTTAAGAGAAGTTTCCGTAGATGCATCTACGGAAGGGTCTGATATAGTTTGAATCAACATGATCACTCCTCCATTGTTTCATTTCTTCAAACTCATCATACTCCACACCCTAAAAACCCTACATCATCAATACCTTATTTCACTCCAACGCTCAAAGTTTTTGGTGTAACAAATCAAAGGGAGCAAGAAGAATCTGAACTTCAGGTAAATAATCACTTTCAACCACTACATTCTTCACATTGTCAATGAAATTCTCTGTAAAAAAGTTATGTTGCTTCCGTAGATCCATCTACGGAACGTGTTGAAGGTGAACACTTTCGTAGATGCATCTACGGAATAGTTCCAGCAGTTTTTTCCATCATCTTGTAAATCTGTGTGATTTTTTCAAAATAGGTATGGTGCACCCCGATAATATTTCAAGAGAATTAGCTACTTTAGTTGATGTAGCTACGAGTATCGATGGGGTAGTCACAAATGTGGTAGATGTCGGAGGTGACTTTTGTAGCAAGCAAGACTTTGATGATCGTGAAAGCATGCTAACATGGATTCGTAGGAACGTAACTAGTCTTGGTTTTCGTGTGGGGATAGGAATATCAGATAATGGTATGACAAGAAGAAACCTGTTTGTAAAAATATTGTGCGAAAGAAACGGGAATTGAAATACCATCCTCCTCTAAAGAATTTTAAAAGAGACGACACAGGCAATAGAAAATGCAAGTGTCTATTTAAAATCCGTTGTTACATGTTAGTTAGCACGAAGTGGAGATGCTTTGTTGTTTGTGGTTTGCATAACCATGATTTGTGTGTAAAATTACAAGGTCATCTGGTGGCATGTCGGCTCAATTCGGTTGAGAAGGCATCTATTAAAGACATGTCCTTGAATTTTGTTCAACCGAAAAATATACTTGCCACATTAAAAAGGAAGGAACCCGACAAAATTTCAAATATAAGGAAAGTGTATATTTAACAGTACTGTAATAAAAATGAGAGTAGGGGAGATCAGAGCGAGATGCAACATTTGTTGAAAATGTTGGATGATAATAAATATGTGGTGCAGTACAGATATTGCGATGACGAGATTAATATACTTGTGAAAAATGTAACACATGTGCACGGAAATTTATGTGAATCATCAAATTCTCATTGATAAGCACATGCATCATTGGGTCCATAGCTCAGTGGTAGAGCATTTGACTGCAGATCAAGAGGTCACCGGTTCGAACCCGGTTGGGCCCTTTTAAATTAAAGAATTTTATTTAAAAATAACATAGTAAACATTTTAATTTTTAAATAAATTAACTTTACATAAAAATTAAACTTTTATCTTTTCACTTAAATGACTAATAAGTTGTTTTTAGACAAAATTGAGAAATCCCTTTCAATAATATTTTCTACTTATTGTTTCAAATTGTCAAATTTATTGGCTAAACATTCTTTTCCTTTTAAATACATTAAGTCCTTTCAAATCATTCTTCCTTTTAATCAATGTTGTTTTATACAGACACAATATACAAAGAGTTCTGTCACAATGTTTTGAATTTGAGTTGAATTATAAAAATATTTAAACAAAAGATTTAAAATCATAATTCTATGCATGATTATATGGCACATTTCATAGATTAAGTATCTTCAACACTTAAGTTTAAAACTCAAATTAAAATCTAGAAGTCATTGTAAGATTCGTATGTGTTGTGACATATGGTAATGCATGTGGCGGCAAAAGTCAATATTTAATAAGAGTACAAAATTCCTTTTTAATATATATATATATATATGAGGAGGGATCAAATTACACCCATATGTTACACTTATAGTTACACTCATTAATAACCTTTGATTTTAATTTAATCCAATGGCTAGAAATATTTAATTAGTGACTCATGATTCTTACTTAAAATAGTTTTATTCTATTTTTGGTAATTAATAATTTTGATTTTAACAAATTATAATTTATTCTTTTTCCTCATAAAATAAATAAAATCTCTCCTACTTTTGTAACAATTAAATCACGCTTCAATTTTATTAAAAAAAAAATTATTTCATAAAAAAGTCAAGATTAAAAAAAACCTTTTTTATTTTAAAATATATCAATTATATATAGAATATTAAGCAAATAAAATATAAATTTATTTGCATAAAAATTAGAAAAATTTGTTTAAAAATAAAAAAATTTATATAAAAATAAGTTTGATATTAATAAATGTTAAAAATCATAAATTTTTAAGAAATATTAATAAGAATAAGTGAATAGATTATAGTTTTATATTATTATAAAAATTGTGATTTGTTTAAATTTATTAGTAAACATTATTAGATGAAAAATAATATTTGTTACTAAGAAATCTCAAAAATTCACGTATTTTTAAAACTTATTAATAAAAATCAAGTGATTTTTACTAATATTTCTTAAAATATGTTATTTTTATCGTTTCTTAATAAAACTATAATTTTTTTAATTACAAAAACTTGTATTCTTAATTTTTTTTTTTAAAATTGCACTACTTTTTAAAATAAAATTTTATTTGATCCACAAATAAATTATTATGTTCTAATTATTTATTATTTAGTTTTTTTGTATTTTTATACATATTTTGAGAATTATTTTGTATTGTATTTAAAAATAAAACAATTTTATTAGTTACATTAAGCGAATATGATATTATTTTTTCTTTAAAATACATCACAATTTTTATACCAATTTTTTCATTGTAACAAACATTATTTTCATCAAATAATGCTTACTAACAATTTTAAACAAATCAGAATTTTTATAATAATATAAAACTATATTCTATTCAATTATTATTATTATTATTATTATTAATATTTCTTAAAAATTTATGATTTTTAATATTTATTAATATCAATACTGAATTTGATTTAATTGTTACAAAATTAGTAGAGATTTTATTGATTTTATGAGAAAAAGAATAAATTATAATTTGATAAAATCAAAATTATTAATTACCAAAAATAGAATAAAACTATTTTAAGTAAGAATCATGAGTCACTAATTAAACATTTCTAACCATTGGATTAAAATAAAATCAAAGGTTATTAATGAGTGTAACTATAAGTGTAACATATTGGTGTAATTTGATCCCTCCTCTATATATATATATATATATATATATATATATATATATATATATATATATATATATATATATATATATATATATATATATATATATATATATATATATATATATATATATATATATATATATATATATATATATATATATGAAAAAAAGATAAAAACATGTATATTCAAAAAATTAAATTCACAATAAAAAAACCACTCACCATTAAGTCCATAGCTTTGTGGGTAACCTTTTTAAAACAAATAATTTATATTAATAAACCTACCACATAAATGTAATTAGTTCTAACAAAGATACCTTTTATAAATAATTCTCAAAAGTAATCACTTAAAGCACAATATTTCGAAAAGATCGTATTGTTTTTGTAAACGAGTGTAAATTTTATCAGTTACTTGGTATGTATATTATTGCAAGTCATATAATTAAATGCTTAAATATTCGCATCATATGTGATAGATGAAACTGCTTTCACTCGTTCTTCATTTTGAACAATAAAACTTCAGCTTTAAGGGATAAACAAGGAGTATAAGACAAATAAAAAGTACTAAGAGACCCATAAAACAATAAAAACCTCATTTGCAATTTAATAATTTTTTAGAAAAAACTTGATATTTAAATTTCTATGCGTGATGTTCATTACCTTCTGCAATTCAGTTCTCTCCTACCACTATACTTTTATCTTTAGTAGAAATCCAAAGCTAACTCCAAAATGTGTCCATGGAGTCGGTGTAAGCACTAGAGGGGAATTATTTTATTAGAAAAATGTATTTGTATTGAATTATATATTGGTAAAATAAAATCTTTCAAAATGATATTTTTTTTAATTAATAAAGTCTGTCGAACAGTCTACCTGGTTGATGAAGTATTGAGTTTGACTTTATTTAGAATTCCCATTAAGTTGTAAGGATACTATTCTTAAAGAATTTATAGTCAAAATTTATTATTATTGTGATATAGTTAAATTAAATAGATTATCATGTGGATATAAAACTATTCACATCTCTGAGATCATGAATAAAGCGTTATCGACTCTTCACTTAGGTAGATAATTTAGGATTAATATTTGTATTGAATTAGTTTACTAGGATCATAGTATATAAAAATTTATATAAGAGGCATAAGTTATTGTCATTGTGATAATGGTTTATACAACCCTCCAATTTTAGACCTGTATGGACCCTAGAAATATATAAACATACGAACAAAATGATGAGAGATTTAAAAATATAAGGTAACCATTTTCTAAGGTGAAGTCTTTTAATGAATGAATCCTAAATAGAGAAATGTGATACAACATAAGGTTCAATGTGTTTAAGATTAATTTGATTCATCGAAAGAGACGTTGTGCTAAAGTGGGATTGTTCACCTTTTCACCCCACACACGTGGTTATATTCAAAACGCCTGTACTTAAGAAAATAAGTTTCAAACAATATTGTTTTAGAAATACTAGCTTTAATCATGATGTGCATCACCTTCGATAACTTTTGTTTCTCCTATTACTTTTATTCCAAATTCATAAGAAAATTCAGAGATAGCTGCAAGATATGTCTGTTGTTTGACATATGGTGTATTTCATTTATTCACTCTAATAAATCTATACGGTGAGCTTAATATACTTGTGAAAAATGTAACACATGTGCACGGAAATTTATGTGAGTCATCAAATTCTCATTGATAAGCACATGCACCATTGGGTCCATAGCTCAGTGGTAGAGCATTTGACTGCAGATCAAGAGGTCACCGGTTTGAACCCGGTTGGGCCCTTTTAAATTAAATAATTTTATTTAAAAATAACATAGTAAACATTTTAACTTTACATGATTATTAAACTTTTATCCTTTAAAAAAAGTAAACACGTAAATGACTAAGTATTTTTAAATAAGTTGTTTTTAGGCAAAATTGAGAAATCCCTTTCAATAATTTTTTCTACTTATTGTTTCAAATTGTCAAATTTATTGGCTAAACATTCTTTTCCTTTTAAATACATTAAGTCCTCTTAAACCATTCTTCCTTTTAATCAATGTTGTTTCAGACAGACACAATATGCAAAGAGTCCTGTCACAATGTTTTGAACTTGAGTTGAATTATAAAAATTCTATGCATTATTATATAGCACATTTAATTGCTTAAGTATCTTCGACACTTATGTTTTAAACTCAAATTAAAATCTAGAGGTCATTGGAAGATACGTATGTGATGTGACATATGGTAATGCATGTGGCGGCAAAAGTCAATATCTAATAAGAGTACAAAATTCCTTTTTAATATATATATATATATATATATATATATATATATATATATATATATATATATATATATAATATAAGAAAAAAAGATAAAAACATGTATATTCAAAAAATAAAATTCACAATAAAAAAACCACTTACCATTAAGTCCATAGCTTTGTGGGTAACCTTTTTAAAATAAATAATTTGTATTAATAAAACTACCACATAAATGTAATTAGTTCTAACAAAAATACCTTTAATAAATAATTCATAAAAGTAATTCCTTAAAACACAATTTTTTTGAAAAGATCGTATTTTCTTTTGTAAACGAGGGTAAATTTTATCAATTACTTGATATGTATATTATTGCAAGTCCCATAGTTAAATGGTTAAATATTCGTATCATACAAGATACATGAAATTGCTTTCACTCGTTCTTCATTTTGAACAATAATACTTCAACTTCAAGAGATAAACAGTGAGTATAGGACAAATACAAAGTGCTAAGAGACCCATAAAACATTAAGAACCTCATTTGCAATTTGATAATTTTTTAGAAAAAACTTGAAATTTAAATATCTATGCGTGATGTTTATTACCTTCTGCATTTAAGTTCTCTCCTACAAATTTACTTTTTATCTTTAGTAGAAATCCAAAGCTAACCCCAAAATGTGTCCATGAAGTCGGTGTAAGCACCAGAGGGAAATTATTTTATTGGAAATTGTATTTTTATTGAATTATATATTGGTAAAATAAAATATTTCATAATGATATTATTTTAATTAATAAAGTCTGCCGAATTGTTGACATATTTGTTGAAGTATTGAGTATGACTTTATTTAGAATTCCCATTAAACTCTAAGAATACTATTCTTAAAGTATTTGTCGTCAAAATTTATTATTATTGTGATATAGTTAAATTAACTAAATTATCATGTAGATATAAAACTATTCACATCTCAGAGATCATGAATAAAGCGTTATCGACTCTTCACTTAGGTAAAAAATTTAGGATTAATATTTGTATTGAATTAGTTTACCAGGATCATAGTATATAAAAATTTACATAATAGGCATAAGTTATTGTCATTGTGATAATGGTTTATACAACCCTTCAATTTTAGACCTGTATGGAACCTAGATGTGGATTCAATTACTCAATTTTTTTCAAACGATGTATGTTCAATGATGAACATAAAGACAGTTGATGGTTACTCCACAAATCATCTTGAAACACATGAGTGACCTACATGAAAAATTTCCATCCTACATGACAACATAAATTGTTAAGGGACGAATATTGAACTCAGCATGAGTGACACGGTCTATGCCTTGTGTTCAATTCATACATTAGCCAAAAAGGATAATTGTAGACATAATCATTATCGCATAAATGTTTTCTCATGTCACAAGACATTTTCATCACTCTGGTATATGTTGCTTGATATCAATAGTTTTCATTATATGAAATGTGCGATTAAATATAACTTGAAAATGTTATGGGAACCTATAAATACACAAACATAAGAACAAAATGATGAGAGATTTAAAAAAATAAGGTAAACATTTTCTAAGGTGAAGTCTTTTAATGAATGAATACTAATTAGAGAAATGTGATACGGCATAAGGTTCAATGCGTTTAAGATTAATTTGATTCATCGAGAGAGACGTTGTGCTAAAGTGGGATTGTTCACCTTTTCACCCCACACACGTGGTTATATTCAAAACGCCTGTGCTTAAGAAAATAAGTTTCAAACAATAGTGTTTTAGAAATACTAGCTCTAATCATGATGTGCATCACCTTCGATAACTTTTCTTTCTCCTATTACTTTTATTCCAAATTCATAAGAAAATTCAGAGATAGCTGCAAGATATGTCTGTTGTTTGGCATATAGTGTATTTCATTTAATCACTCTAATAAATCTATACGGTGAGCTTAATATACTTGTGAAAAATTTAACACATGTGCACGGAAATTTATGTGAGTCATCAAATTCTCATTGATAAGCACATGCACCATTGGGTCCACAACTCAGTGGTAGAGCATTTGACTGCAGATCAAGAGGTCACCGGTTCGAACCCGGTTGGGCCCTTTTAAATTAAAGAATTTTATTTAAAAATAACATAGTAAAAATTTTAATTTTTAAATAAATTAACTTGACATAAATATTAAACTTTTATCTTTAAAAAAAGGTAAACACTTAAATGACTAATAAGTTGTTTTTAGGCAAAATTGAGAAATCCCTATCAATAATATTTTCTACTTATTGTTTCAAATTTTCAAATTTATTGGCTAAACATTCTTTTCCTTTTAATTACATTAAGTCCTTTCAAATCACTCTTCCTTTTAATCAATGTTGTTTCGGACAGACACAATATACAAAGAGTTCCGTCACAATGTTTTGAATTTGAGTTGAATTATAAAAATATTTAAATAAAAGATTTAAAATCATAATTCTATGCGTGATTATGTGGCACATTTCATAGATTAAGTATCTTCAACACTTAAGTTTAAAACTCAAATTAAAATCTAGAAGTCATTGTAAGATACGTATGTGTTGTGACATATGGTAATGCATGTGGCGGCAAAAGTCAATATCTAATAAGAGTACAAAATTCCTTTTTAATATATATATATATATATATATATATATATATATATATATATATATATATATATATATATATATATATATATATATATACAAAAAAAGATAAAAACATGTATATTCAAAAATTAAAATTCACAATAAAAAAAATCACTCACCATTAGGTCCATAGCTTAGTGGGTAACCTTTTTAAAACAAATAATTTATATTAATAAACCTACCACATAAATGTAATTAGTTCTAACAAAGATACCTTTTATAAATAATTCCCAAAAGTAATCACTTAAAGCACAATATTTCGAAAAGATCGTATTGTTTTTGTAAACGAGTGTAAATTTTATCAGTTACTTGGTATGTATATTATTGCAAGTCATATAACTAAATGCTTAAATATTCGTATCATATGTGATACATGAAACTGCTTTCACTCGTTCTTCATTTTGAACAATAATACTCTAGCTTCAAGGGATAAACAAGGAGTATAAGACAAATAAAAAGTACTAAGAGACCCATAAAACGATAAGAACCTCATTTGCAATTTGATAATTTTTTAGAAAAAACTTGATATTTAAATTTCTATGCGTGATGTTCATTACCTTCTGCAATTCAGCTCTCTCCTACCACTATACTTTTATCTTTAGTAGAAATCCAAAGCTAACTCCAAAATGTGTCCATGGAGTCGGTGTAAGCACTAGAGGGGAATTATTTTATTAGAAAAATGTATTTGTATTGAATTATATATTGGTAAAATAAAATCTTTCATAATGATATTTTTTTTAATTAATAAAGTCTGTCGAACAGTCTACCTGGTTGATGAAGTATTGAGTTTGACTTTATTTAGAATTCCCACTAAGTTGCAAGGATACTATTCTTAAAGAATTTATCGTCAAAATTTATTATTATTGTGATATAGTTAAATTAAATAGATTATCATGTGGATATAAACTATTCACATCTCAGAGATCATGAATAAAGCGTTATCGACTCTTGACTTAGGTAGAAAATTTAGGATAAATACTTGTATTGAATTAGTTTACCAGGATCATAGTATATAAAACTTTACATAAGTGGCATAAGTTATTGTCATTGTGATAATGATTTATACAACCCTCCAATTTTAGACCTGTATGGACCCTAGATGTGGATTCAATTACTCAATTTTTTTCAAACGATGTATGTTCAATGATGAACATAAAGACAGTTGATGGTTACTCCACAAATCATCTTGAAAGATATGAGTGACCTACATGAAAAATTTCCATCCTACATGACAACATATATTGTTAAGGGAAGAATATTGAACTCAACATGAGTGACACGGTCTATGCCTTGTGTTCAATTCATACATTAGTCAAAAAGGATAATTGTAGACATAATCATTATCGCATAAATTTTTTCTCATATCACATGACATTTTCATCACTCGGGTATATGTTGCTTGATATCAATAGTTTTCATTATATGAAATGTGCGATTAAATATAACTTGGAAATGTTATGGGAACCTATAAATACACAAACATACGAACAAAATGATGAGAGATTTAAAAAAATAAGGTCACCATTTTCTAAGGTGAATTCTTTTAATGAATGAATCCTAATTAGAGAAATGTGATACAACATAAGGTTCAATGTGTTTAAGATTAATTTGATTCATCGAAAGAGACGTTGAGCTAAAGTGGGATTGTTCACCTTTTCACCCCAAACACGTGGTTATATTCAAAACGCCTGTACTTAAGAAAATAAGTTTCAAACAATATTGTTTTAGAAATACTAGCTCTAATCATGATATGCAACACCTTCGATAACTTTTGTTTCTCCTATTACTTTTATTCCAAATTCATAAGAAAATTCAGAGATAGCTGCAAGATATGTCTGTTGTTTGGCATATGGTCTATTTCATTTATTCACTCTAATAAATCTATACGGTGAGCTTAATATACTTGGAAAAAATGTAAAACATTTGCACAAAAATTTATGTGAGTCATCAAATTCACATTGATAAGCATTGGCACCATTGGGTCCATAGCTCAGTGGTAGAGCATTTGACTGCAGATCAAGAGGTCACCGGTTCGAATCCGGTTGGGCCCTTTTAAAATAAAACATTTTATTTAGAAATAACATAGTAAACATTTTAATTTTTAAATAGATTAACTTTACATGATTAGTAAGCTTTTATCTTTAAAAAAAGTAAACACTTAAATGACTAAGTATTTTCAAATAAGTTGTTTTTATGCAAAATTGAGAAATCCCTTTCAATAATTTTTTCTACTTATTGTTTCAAATTGTCAAATTTATTGGCTAAACATTATTTTCCTTTTAAATACATTAAGTCCTCTTAAATCATTCTTCCTTTTAATCAATGTTGTTTCAGACAGACACAATATGCAAAGAGTCCTGCCACCATGTTTTGAACTTGAGTTAAATTATAAAAATATTTAAACAAAAGATTTAAAATAAAAATTCTATGCATTGTTATATAGCACATTTCATTGCTTAAGTATCTTCGACACTTATGTTTCAAACTCAAATTTAAATCTAGAGATCATTGGAATATAATATGTGGCTTGACATATGGTAATGCATGTGGCGGCAAAAGTCAATATCTAATAAGAGTACAAAATTCTTTTTTACTATATATATGGTAATGCCTCGCACGGGTAGAAACACTAGTATTTTTATATATGAGAACAACTTTACTATTGATTCAAACTTTTAATAAATGATATCAAAATGAAAATAATATTTATGTACGAGAAAAAATATATTCTTGATTAAAATGTTTTTATATACCAAAAAAATATTATTGTTATAAACGAAAACAACTTTACTACCGATTCAAGTATTGATTAGTAGAAATTTATCGGCATTTTTTTTAAATTTATTAAAAAAAATAAGGGAGCCTATTAAAAATATTGAGTAGATATTTAAAAAAAAGGAGCCTATTAAAAATATTGAGTAGATATTTGTAAATGATACCTAAACAAAATAATATTTGTATACGGGAAAAAAATCTATTATTTTTTGAATCACAATAAGATATATTAACTAAAAAAAATCTATTATTTATCTAAATATTTTTAAATATGAAAATTTTCTATTGATCCAAATATTTTTTATTTAAAAATGGTATACAGGAAAAATGTATTACTGATCTAAATATTATTATATACGAAAAATGATATTTACGATCCAAATACTTTTGATTTAAATATGATATACGGGAAAAATGTATTATTGATCTATATATATATATATATATATATATATATATATATATATATATATATATATATATATATATATATATATATATATATATATATACTTTGATTTAGATATTTTTGTAAATGATATCTAAACAAAAAATAATATTTGTATACGAAAAAAAATCTATTATCGATCTAAATACTTTTATATACGAAAAGTGGTTTCTATGATCCAAATATTAATGATAAAAAATAGAATAAAAAACCAATTATTATTGATATAAATATTTTCATATATAAAAAAATTTATTATTATCTAAATATTTTTTTAACATTCTATTTAAAATAAATATATTATATAATTAAATGTGCATATTATAGCAGAACCCATGCATAAACAATTATGTATCCAAAAATGCTACTAGAATTTTGTCACATGTGCTAGTGTGGTCTCTATTTAATAAATAAAAATAAAACACTTGTGAATCCCAAAACGCAGAAGCCCTTGTCTTCGTTCTTAGCTCCGCCGCTCTGTTGAGCTTAGGTTAAACCCAGTTTCTGCCGTCAAACTGCAAAGCATAGGTTGGTTCTCGATCTGTTCTTTTCTCCGTCAAATTGCGAAGCATAGGTTGGTTGTCGATCTGCGCGTCAAATGTGCATTCATCTCTTAAATACAATTGTTTAATTTAGCTTTTTCTTTCTTTTCCCCTTACTCTCTAGTATAAGTAAGTGGATGAATTATAAGTTATTTGGGTTTTAGACATGACTGGTTCCAACCTCAACTTAACTCTGTAGTTAGGATTAAAATTAAATGGAAGTTGATGTTTGTTTGTAAATTTTATTAAACTTTTAAATCTTGAAGTGTGATATCACCCTAGTAGGAATAATACTTCTATAATGTGAACAAGTATAGAAGATTGAAGAGAGGCGAAAGTAATAGACAATAAACACAATCAATCTTTGTTAACACAGTTCGACTAATAGTGCGTGATTATAGAGTCCCTTTATTTATATCTTATGAATTAGGATTATAAAATTAAAAACACAATTGATCTTTGTTTACACAATTAGACTAATATATATATATATAATAGTACCTCTTAAACCCTTGCACTACCGAATTATCTATCCATAATAACCTCTACAATATGAGTCATACTTAATAGTTGGTTGATTTTTAACTATTATATTTGTTGTCTGGTTTGTGTTTTATTTTATTTATTTTTATTCATTTGTCTTGCGGTACACCTTATTAGTTTTGATTGATATAGTCTCACTAATTTTTTTGCATCCTATTTTCTTTTTTATTGATATCTAACATATATAGCCTCTATATTTTACAGACCTACTTTGATGGATTTCATCAATGAAAAATTGAGACTTGGAAAACAATTCCGATACTGACATGCCGACACTAGTAATAATTAAATAATAATAAACACAATGATAAGTATCGGTGCAGGTGTCCGACTCAGACATGGTCGTTGCTACATAGGATTTAATGTCCAAGAGATTAGAATAAGCATGAATGCATTGGTTTATTTTCCAAGAGATCAGAAGAAGCGTGTATGTAGTGACTAAGGCGATCTTTCTATAGTTAGATAGTATTATTAGACTTATTTATTTTTCCTGCAACTTATTGAATTATTGTTTTTATTTTGTTTGTTGAGAAGATTTATATATTTTAACATTTTTGTGTCTGTGTTTGTTCCTTCCATGTTGAATTTGGACCTTACATTTATGTTGGCACTCTCAGAACGAGGCATGACATATAGCCAATACCAAAAATGGAACGGAGCCGAAGCGGGTGCTATTATACCCATAGAAATGTAGAAGTACTCGTAGAAGACCCGTGCATCCAGTTGAGATTTTCTAGAATTAAGTTTAAGCATTTGTTAGAAACGTAATGATACAATTTTTTAGTGTATTAACAACAAATAATAAACTAAGAATTAATAAAATAAATAAGTAAGGAACAACAAAATTTGTGCCCTAGTCATAATATGTTACATGATAAGAGTGAGTTGAGATCCTTTCTATTTCTTTTTAGAAATGGAGAGAGCTATTATTAAAGTTTTGAAATATAATACATTTATATTATTTACAAGTGTGACATATTTTATGTACTTTGATATTTATATAATACAAACATTGGTAAACATTGGTAATGACACTCTACTCATTTTTCACTCAACAAAAGATGCCATCTTGACCATTCAAAAGAGTGAGAGTATTGGAGAACAAATGGCAGTTTGGACTTTGTTTTGTTTTGCCACATAAAATTATTTATGCCACATCAAAATATTTTTGTCACATCATTCATAATTCTATATGGCATTTTTTAAAATTTATCTTATATTTTAAAAATTTAAAATTACATTGAATTTCTACTCGATATTGCGAGTTTGAATCCTGAAAAATAAAAAGATTATATTAACCTAATAACTACTTACATATTTTAATAAAACTTTTAAAGTAATATTTATATTTTTCTTGTAATAGCTTTTTAGTTATAGGTCTCACAACTACTTCTTTAATATTTTTTGATGAGATTCATATGGACATAATTAAACAAGATTTTGTAAAAAGAAGATTTTGTAAAAAGTAGGTTTAAAATATTTTTTTAAGTTCTCTTCTTTTTTAGTAGGTTTTGGTATAGCCTCCCACTTTTTATGAATTTTTTCTTTTTCAATATATCATCTTTATTTAAAAAACTTACGTATTCTCATTATAACTTATAAAACAATATTTTTATTTTTCTTGTAATTATTTTTTAATTAATAAAATTAAAATAAAACATATTTTACATAACTTTTTCATATAATATATATTTTTAGCTTTTTTTCTTTTTTTAAATAAAAATGTTATACTACTCTTTCATCATACAGTTTTCAACAAATAATACTCTTATGATAAGATAATTGTTAGTTTTAACATTTGATATTAAAATTATTTTATAAAAACTCAAATACAATATAAGAGCTGCAAATTTTTTTATACAATTTTTACCTAAAATCTTCTTCTGTATTATTTTTTATTTGTTTGTTGTACTTTACTGTATATGGGAGATCTTAGTTGTTTTGATGCTAAGCAGTGATAGTGTGTATCGGTGTTATTCTGTGCTTATAACATCTTCCGAAAGTATTCACTGCTAAGTTAATTTGATAAAATGGACAATTGTGTTTCACTTTTTATGTTGAGAATCACAACAATCCGATTCCCTACATTTTTCAAATTTTTTATTTTTTTTAAACAATTTTAGATGAAAAAGATATAATATAATACATATATTATTTTCTTATATATCAATATCATACTCGAAATTCAACTCATTGCTACCTTTAATTCTTATTATAAGCAGTATTTTGAAAGATATAAATCTAAAACTCATTTTGAATTAAAAAATCTAACAACAATCACTTCAACTAAATATACTAAGTTAACTGACTATATTTTCTAAAATTCACAACTTTTCAAAAGATAAAATCACTTATTTTATTTTTTTTATAAGCAAGATTCAATAAAAGCGAGTACATAAGGGTACTTGAACACGCTTACAAAAGTCGAAAAAACTAAGCTCGAAAATAAAATTTCCCACCAATTAAAACTTATCCTAGGCTTCCCACCAGATTTTTACAAAAATTGTAAAAGTTACATTCGAATAAAGAAATATTACACCAATTAAATTTTTATTTGAGGTCACAAGTTCAAATTCCAACAAATACAAAAGTATATTATTTCAAATATCATATTTTTTAACATTAGAATAATAAATTTTAAAATTTAATATCCATATATCATTTATATAAAACAAATTATTTTTTTAAGAGACAATTTAATTATACATCAATAAAATTGTATCTAAAAAATTATTTTAATTAATAAATTAAACACATTTGCGCAACGAGGAAATCATATTCTAATTATATTTATTAGCAAGCGGGTATGGCGATCTCAATCTTGTTTCACAGTTAAGTGCCTAAGATTAGATGAAATTCAAAACCTGAGTGTATATCATACATAATAATAAAGCAAGATGAGTTTTTGGGCAATTTTGACAAGTGTCATGCTCACATCAATTCTCATGTTTTACAAACTTTCTAAAAAAGGAAATCTTTTATTTAAAAAATAATGAATTGTTTATTGATTATTTAAGTTTTTTATTTTATTTATTAATTGAAGGATAGAGAGGGATTCTTGATACACGAAAAAAATTATTACTTTTTTTATATGGAAGGATACGGGGAAGACCAAAGAAATTGATATTGAAATACAAACAGTCAGTAGACTTTTTCTCCCTCAACCAGTTAATTTTTCCTCTTCCACAGCACTACACCTATCTTCTGTGCCAATTCAATTTTTTCCTCTTCCCAAACCCTGATTTCAAATTCACATCATCAATGGGAATTTCAAGAGGCGATTTCAATTGCTGCTCATCAATGCTTTATGTTTCCCAGGTAATTGATTTATGTTGATTTCTGATAATTTCAATTATATAAATAGCAATAATTTCTTCTCCCATTTCACACAATTTCTTCTCCCATTTCACACTGCTTTCTATCAAAATTAAGATTCCTCTTTTCTTTTCCTCCCATCATGTCGACAAACAAAAGAAGAACAACACAAATAATTAAAACACATGAAGAAATTACCGTATGGAGGGCAAACGACGGTGGTGTCGTGAGGGTTGGAGGTGGATGTCGAGGCGGCTTGCGGTTGGCGCGTCGTGGTTGTTGCGATGGGGTAGCGACGCTTGAGAGAGTCCAGTTGCGGTTCTGAGTAGTGGTCCAGTTGTGATTTATGTTATATTTGCCTAAAAAAATTTTGATTTTTGAATTTACAAGATAATGGTTAGTGTTATAATTATTGTTAATGGAAGGTTCATATGAATGATGTCGTGATTGTTGGGACAGTTTTGTGCACACGTTTGTTGTTTGATTGAAGGTTGTTTGAGAGGAAAATTTGATTTTTGGTTTGTTGATGTTTTATGACAGGAAGGTTTTATTGCATTCCATTTGATATTGTGGTAATTTTGCAATGCAAATTACTGTCTTTCAAAGTTTCAAAATGTTGCAACTTAACTTATTTGTTATTTGTGTTTGCTGCAGTAGATTTTTGTTATTTGAATTTGAAAAATTCAGGTGTTAGCCCAAAAGTTATTGTAGTGCTGCATTTTATTGATTAGTGCTGTATTTGTAACAACTTAGATATACTTCTGAACAAATATTTTTATTTTTTTTTAGTATTCATTAAGATGGTTTATACTGTACATAATTGTATAGGAAAGAAAGTGCGTATCAAGTAATACTCATCATGCATGACTAATAGGAAAGAAAACTTCCACAACAATTATAACTTGACGAAGCATTTTTTAATTTTTTTTATTAAAGGAATAGATATTGCTGATAATATCGTTGTGTTTTGCAATGGGATCTTAATTTCTTGGTATATAAATTGCGGAAAAAATTTAGAATTCCCAGACTATCTGTTATTACTCAATTGCTTATGGATAACCATTATTGATTTTTTTATTACGGTCATATTAACATTATAAAATATAGCATATCTTTATCTTCTAATAATATATTATTCCCTACAAATATTATTGCCAATTTAACTGTCAATTATATCAAGTATCAAGTATAAACAGTATTTTATATTTATATATAATCATATAAATATAAATATAGTAAATATTATGTAAATATATAATATATCTTTCTATATATTGCATTTTTTGTTATATCAAAATAATCAGGTGATAGTTTAAATTAGAAATAAATAAGAAATCAAATTAAGTGGAGAATTAGAGACACGAACTCCTTGAATAAAATTGATTCCGTTTATGAAAAAGAAATAAAATATTATGAACTTATAATAAATAAATCAGCTAATAATTAATATATAATAAAATTATCAATTGATTATAATATAATGGATCATATATAGAATTTTATTTAACTAAAGATATAATCAAATTGATCTCTTATTTATTATGTTTACTCATAATTTAATATTATTAAAATATTCACAATCAAATATCATATCTAGAGAATAATAATTTAAAATGAAATAAAAAATATATCTAGAAAATTAATAATTTAATTACCTATTGAATCATTATAATAGTATAGAACTTTTGCTTTAAAAAAATTAATGCTTTTATTTTTACCCAAAAATTCATAATTATTTCTATGGAGGTCATCTTTAAAATAAGATCATATTTATTTATTTCATATCGATCAACTTTAAACATCGTTTTAATTTCTTAATTGATATTATATATTTAAAGACTAAATGAATTTTTTGGTAACTTAAAAAAAATTAACAAATTATATTCTTTAATAAATAATTAGACAACATGATTATAAAATAATATATTTTTAATAAATAATTATATTATTGATTATAAAATAACTATATTATTATTGGTAAAAGACTTAAAAACTGCAAAAAAAAAATATTTATCTTTTAAAAAAATATTTGAAAGTATTATGGGTAATTATTATAAGATAAGTAAGTGTATATTTTATCTCTACTAGAATTAATTGCCTTATTTGTAAAATATTAAAATAAATTATATAATATTACGATATATTTTATTTTAATTTTAGGCATATGCAATTCAAATAAAATAGAGTATATTTTTTAAAATTGTTCTATTTTACTATAAAATAAATATATTATTCGTAAAAGACCTAAAAAGTCCAAATTAGTTGAAGTTATAAACTAAAGATAAATTAATACTTTATGTTGTATTTTAATATGAACAAGAAAAAAACAATACCATAAGTTTATAAATGGTGAAATTAAATCTGAAGATGACAATATCATTTTGTTTCTATGAAAATTGATTCAGTCAATTAAGCATCATTTATTTTATTAATTTATGAAAAAACATGAGATAATTATGATTGGTGAATAAACATATTTTACATGTCTACCAGTATTTTGTTTGTTTTAACCATTTTAATTTTTCCAAAATATAACTCACACAATCTCTCTTCATTTCAAAAACAATCTCTCTTCATTTCAAAAAAATAATTGAAACACACAAGTAATATCATCATTATTGCATACACCAATTACGGTTGATTAAGCAACTATCGATTAATGTATTTTTTATAGAGAAAATAGTAAATAATAACAAACAATAATACTAATAATCATACTGCTTGATAATATAATACTTATAGACAAAAAATAAAAAATAAAATAAAAATAGGAAATGTTTAGAATTTAATAAAATAACTTTTGATTTGGTCTTTGTTTTTTAATTGGTCTTTTTTTTTAACTAATTAAATAAGAACTTAATTATAAATGAAGTCATGTAGGGCTCTCTTTTATATTTTGCAGATTTAATTTTTTTTCGTTTTTATTTTAATTTGATTTTTATTTAGTTGTGGATATTCATTAATTAAATAATAAATGGATAAAATAATTTTTTTTACCATGGACGGTTGTTTTTTTTGTTAAGTTTGTTTTTTATTATTTTGAAATAAAATAAAAATTAAATCTTTTTTAGATTATTTGTTGTTTTTATTAAATAAAATTTAAATTTAGTTAAAACAAATTTTAAAAAAATATTTGAAGGAATGAGGCGCTCCTTCCCTTTTTATAGGATAGTTTTTATTTTATTTGTTATTCATTTAATTTAATTTAGTTGATAAATTTTAATTACTGATTAATAAATAATAATAGCTTTGGATTTAGTTTTCATTTAAAAATAAATAATAAAATCATAATCAGTCTTTTTAGAACCTGAGCGCCCTTTCCCTTTTTATCTTTTGATTAATAAATTAGAAATGGCCAAATTATTTTATAATTTACAAAAAATTTAGTTAAATAATTTTTTATATATACTATTAATAACAATAACATTTTATATATGCAATAGTAATCTTACTATTGTTAAAATTTGTAAATGATAAGTGTTTTTAAAATAGTTTTTTTACTTAGAAAATATTTTACCCGTGCCTCGCACGGGTCTAAGTACTAGTATATATATATATATATATATATATATATATATATATATATATATATTTACAGCCGCAAATTATCAATTAATGCATTTATAAGTAAGCTTAAGAATGTTGTTATGTGAATTCTAATTAAGACACCTGTTTTTCTTGCACGTTCAAGTACTTAAGCTTCAACATTATGAATTATTAAGTAATGCAGAATTTTCAATTTGATAAGATTTTATATCAATATTCAATTAATCATTTCTTGCAAGTGCATTAATAGTTTGTATCTGTGTCATTCTTCATTATAACTTTCAATTCATTCCACACGTTTTTAACCTTCACACTCCACCTACAAAAAAATCATCTATATATATGCACATATGTAGCTCTAATTCTCATAAGTCAAAACCAAATACAAATCAACAAAATCATCATCTAAACACATAAACTCTTATTATTTCTAAACACTTCAATAATTATTTTTTCATTATAATTAATGGAAATCTTTGGAAAAACATTCTTCATACTTTTATTACTTTCTTTATTTTTCTCAATAGTCTCATCAAGAAAAGTACCTTCCACAAAAAACATAGATTGGTGGTGTAACCAAACACCACATCCTCAACCATGCAAACACTATACAACTCAAATGAAGAATCATTTCAAAATCAAACATAGAGTTGAGTTTAGAAGAATGCTTGTTCAACTAGCCTTAGAACAATCTCTTATCATGCAAAAAGAATCGCAACAAAACTCATCACTCGAGCATAAAATCGTTCATGGTGATTGTTTGAAGCTGATAGAAAACACAATCTTTCATCTCAATCGTACACTAGAAGGATTAAACAATATATGTTCACCAAATGATGCACAAACATGGCTCACAACTTCTCTCACAAACATTGAAACATGTAAAAATGGAGCTTTAGAACTCAATGCGCAAGATTTCAATTTCATTGTTCATAACAATGTAATTGAGATGATAAGGAACACCTTAGCCATCAATATGTATTTCTTGAAACACAACAAAGGTAATACTTTTTTAAATATTTAGAATATTATTTTTAAGTATTTACTCAACAATGATGCCTTAACTAACCGGAATTTCTTAATCTGTGTGTAGAAACTGGAGAAGGGTCATTTCCAAGTTGGTTTTCAAAGCATGAGCGGAAGCTTTTGCAATATAAATCTTCACTAAAGTTTAATATTGTGGTGGCAAAAGATGGTTCGGGACAGTTTAAGACAGTGCAAGCTGCTTTGGATAATGCTGCTAATAGAAAATATAAAACAAGATTTGTGATACATGTGAAGAAAGGTGTTTATAAAGAAAATATTGAGGTTAATGTTCATAATGATAACATTATGTTGGTTGGTGATGGAATGCAAAATACCATAATAACAAGTTCTAGAAGTGTTCAAGGAGGTTATACTACTTATAGCTCAGCAACAGCTGGTGAGTTATATTCAATTTTCTAGTTGTAATTTTATTATCTATATATTAAGTCGTGTCAGATATTTGTGTTTATGTTTTATGGATTTGAAATTTTAAATAATTAGTCTTGAATAATTTAAATCCAGGTATTGATGGACTTCACTTCATTGCGCGTGACATAACCTTCCAAAATACCGCCGGTCCACACAAAGGTCAAGCAGTGGCGCTACGATCAGCCTCTGATTTGTCTGTCTTCTATCGATGTGCCATATCAGGTTACCAAGACACTCTCATGACGCATGCACAACGTCAATTTTACAGACAATGCTACATCTACGGAACCGTAGACTTCATCTTTGGCAACGCCGCTGTGGTATTCCAAAATTGTAACATTTTCGCGAGAAAGCCATTAGATGGCCAAGCTAACATGATCACAGCCCAAGGTCGAGGAGATCCATTCCAAAACACCGGAATTTCATTCCACAATTGTCAAATTAGGGCTGCGTCAGATCTAAAGCCCGTTGTCGACAAGTACAAAACCTATTTGGGTCGGCCTTGGCAACAATACTCAAGAGTTATGGTGATGAAAACTTTTATGGATACCTTAGTGAGTCCACTGGGTTGGTCTCCATGGGGTGACACTGATTTTGCTCAAGATACTTTGTATTATGGAGAGTATGAAAACTCTGGGCCGGGCTCATCGACAAAAGATAGAGTGAAATGGCTGGGCTATCATGTGATTACAAGCCCAAGTGATGCATCAAAGTTTACTGTAATTGGGCTTCTTGCAGGCCCATCATGGTTGGCTACTACTACTGTGCCATTTACATCTGGTCTTTGATATTGTATGTTTTTGAATAACTAGTTCTTCATTATTAAGTCATATATTATTTGTAATTATATTCATTGTAGTTCTTGTAAGAGCATATGCTTAATATTCTTTTGTAAATTGGGAGAGATGCTATTATTCATTCACATTCATATAAACATTAATATTTTTTTATGTAAAATCACTATTATATAATATATCTATAATTGTATATATTTAATAGCACTTGTTTATAAAAGCGCTATTAAACATATTACCTCAAAACATATATTAGCCCTTTTGTTATGATATTGCTATTATAAACCACCACTATAAATAACGTATCTAACGTTGGACGCGAGATGCGTTTTACCTCGGCATTAGAAGCGAGGTAAACAAGGTCGTCATAAAAAGTAAAGACTTAATTAAATATATAAATATACACGAATATTTAGAACGATCTCATGTTTATTTGCATGTAAAAATCACAAACACCAATTACATTATAACACCATCATTACCCATTTTCAACATTCAAAACTCACCAGAAGTATAATATGCGAGAACTCCTTCCTTTGTGTAGCATGCAGTGGAGCACCACTGTCGTATCCTAAGAAATAACACCTCTATGAGCAGAACTTGTGATAGAAACCTGAAATGTCTCTCAATATTCTGGTAAAGAGAGCACTAGAATTAGTCATAAATGTTCATCAAATTTAATACTCATTCTTGACATTTGATTTAGGAGCCCTTGATATTGATTCAAGTGATGTGAAATAGAAGTCCCCTCCTTATACTTCAAACTTATGAAACTATTCAGCAAGAACAAGTCATTATTCCCTAATTTAGAGGCATTTAAGGACACTATATTCTCCTACAAAGCTTTTTCACGTGTCTTATTAGCAATATGATTATAAAAATTATCTTCTACATTTTTTGAGTAAAACCATATCTTTGTAGGAGTTCAAACTCTCATTTTTCATCCAACACAAAATTCCTCTTTGCAAAACTAAACACTGGTAAATAAAATTTATTCACAAATAGTAAGTCGTTCATCTTGCCCTTCCACAAATTTATAATAACCCATGAGGATCAACAGCAAATATATGACAGCAAACTGAACAAATATATGCACAAGAGAACACCGATATTTTAACGTGGAAAATCCTCAATGTGAGAGTACAAATCCATGGGTCGTCCCGACCAAAGAAATAGATCTAGTATATTCAACTAAAGGTACAAGATAGTCTCAAAGTGATTCAGAAACTAGTACTAACATCAGCAAAATAACAAAGTAAACTAGCTTACAAATAAGAAACAACAAGCAGAAAATAATCAAATATGCAGCTTCAGAACGAAGCAATTATCTCTCAATTTAGAATTCGCTTTGTAGATCCCAACGGTCAAAAATGAATCCTTAATCAGTGATTTACTTAAACTGGTTGTAGAAAAACGAGAAAACAAATTCTCATCTTTTCTCTTTTTTAAAGATGATTTTCTACTTTCTTCTCTATCTCAATCCTAACACTACGCCAAATTTGTCTTTTAGCAGCGCAACTACGAAAGCGCTTTTAGGAAAAAGCGCTGCTATAGGTTTCGCTAAAGACAAAACTATAAAACAAGGGAAAAAAAGCGCTGGTATTAGGGGGTGCTACGAAAGCGCTGGTATAGGAGGGTGCTACGAAAGCGCTTTTAGGAAAGCGCTGGTATAGGGGGGTGCTACGAAAGCGCTGGTATAGGAGGGTGCTACGAAAGCGCTTAGGAAAGCGCTGGTATATGGGTAGGATACGAAAGCGCTTTTGTTCTAAAAAGCGCTGGTAAAGGTCAGGTTACAAAGGCGCTTTTGAAAAGCGCTCTCGTAGCTTATTTAAAAATAAATTTTTAAAACAAAATTAACAAATTATTCATTTTTCCTTCAGTAATGTTTTCGCTTCACTCGTAAACCCTACTGTCTCTCTTCTCCCCTCCACGCGAAAACGGCCAGAACGGCCATCCCCTACCGTCTCTCTTCTCCGACCGCCCTCCCTTCGTGCTCTTGCTTCCATCAAAACCCTCGTTTATCATCCTTCTCCGACTGCCCTCTTTTTCTGTCAAACCCTCAAAGGGTTGTGGCCATTTTTTTGTCAAACCCTCTTTTTCTGAACTCGAGCCGGCTGTGGCCAGGTTTCTCCTTGCCATCATTCTTCCTCCTTGCGCCGCCGTCGTGCCTTCGGCCATGTATTGATTATGATTTAGTTTTAGGTTTAAGTGAAAATTTTAGGTTTTGATAATAGTCATTGTTATAGTTGAATTATGTTGTTAGTCAGTTTGTCCAAACAAACTGGAAAACTATCAGTTAGTTTAGGGTTTTTTGTAATGACAAATATTAGTTGTTGTAAGAGTACAAGAATGGTTTCACTTTTCACTCTTTTGCAATTTCTATTATCTCTTTACCTGGTGCTGAATTTTTGCTGGCTGGCTGGAAATTAATTAGTTCAGTTGTAATATATCTTAGAGAGGAATTAATTTTTCGTCAATGCCTCCATGGTTTCTCATGTATTCCATCATTTTTACTTGTGAACTTTGTTATTTTCTTTTGTGTTTTCTCTTTAACATTTTTTTAATACTTTCTGAAAACAAAACAACAATAGTGTCTAAGAACTGCGCCAATCTTCTTGTTACTTTGGCTCCAATCAGGATATAGTTGGCTTTATTCTTATTTGTTGTAAATTTCTCCACTATAGTCTATAACTATCCAACATAGATGTGCCCAATTTATAACAGTAGGAATTAATATATGTAAATAGGCTGAGCAAAATGCATTACTCTTCAATTGGGTCTTCATAAGACTGCTCACAGTTGGATACAATACCTTCAAGCCTTGAAATTGAAACACAATAAACATAAAAAATTGCATCACGGTAACAAATATCCGATTTTGGTGCATATTCTCGTTTTGTACATAACTTTTGAACCATGTATCCGTTTGTCGACTTCTTTACATGTAACTATACTATTTTGACGATTCCGGAGATGCTCATGCACTTACCTTTGCATTTCGGGACTGTTTTTTTATCAGTTTTGCTTCTTCCCGTAATCAAAAGTCGGCCTTAGGGTCTGAATTTCATAAAACCGACTTTTTTTTTAGTCCGTGAGGACGTTTTACCATAGTCATGTAAATTTCGTTTAATTCCGACAACTTTCTTTTTTTGACACTTATTTCGATTTCACCGATTTCGGTTCCGATTTACTTGTACATAGTTACTTTGACTTCCATTTGATTTGTATACATGTTTAAATAGTAATTGTGTACTAATGTGCTTTAGTTTGTATGATAATGTTGATTAAGACTTCTTTATTAAACTTTTGTTTTGATTCAGGAATATTGTGATTGTTTACTAACATCAAAGTAGCATCATAATCAAGGGATGTTTATTTTCACATGTAAAATTGAAGCATACACTTTAATTATGGAATGATGCTTATTTTCACATGTAAAATTTGTCTATCCATGACATTTTATACTCTTCAATTAACTTTTTTATTTTATATTTTTCAGGAATATCTTTGCTAGATAGGGGTTACTTGTGAAGAGTGAAAGTTTGATCGTTTTAAAGAATCTTACATTGTGTGGGTCTAGAAGTTGCTTAATTCTATACAGGTAATTAATTGTTCTCTCTCGCCAAAGTAATATGTTGCGTTTTATTGCTTCGGATTCATTCTGTGTATACTTTGTGTTTTGACAGAAACACATTATACCGTTTTGTGCCTTAATAATTATTTGTTTTTGTTTAGCTTAATTAAGACATGGATAAGACATGGATGAATTCAAACCGATTGTCGAAAGAGTACGAGAAAGGGGTATGGGAATTCGTTAAGTTTGTGGTTGCGCACGCCGAAGACCCGATTCGATTGACGTGTCCTTGCTTGGGTTGCTGTTATGGGGGTCAGGTTGACGGGGATCAGTTGGCATCGCATTTACTACGGTTTGGAATTGATAGAAGGTATACATGTTGGAATTTGCATGGTGAGAAAAGTAACCGGAATGTTGAGTCGAGGTGTAATACGATGTATGCTTCAAACGACGATTGCACAGACACATACGATTATGATCGAGTCGAAGAGATTGCAGAAGCACTTGAAGAAGATCTTGAGGATTGTCCCAAAATGTTCAAGAGGTTGGTAAGTGATGCAAAGAAACCGTTGTATGATGGTTGTACAAAATTTACAAGATTGTTTGCGGTGTTAAAGTTGTACAACTTAAAGACAGACAATGGATGGTCGGATAAAAGTTTCACAGAGTTATTAGCCCTTATGAAAGATATGCTACCAGAGGATAGTGTTCTTCCCAATCGAACGTATGAGGCCAAAAAGATGTTGTCCTCTATTGGCATGAGCTATGATAAGATACATGCATGTCCAAACGATTGCGTTTTGTTTCGAAACGAGTATGCAGCATTGAATGAGTGTCCTAAATGCGGTGCCCCTCGATATAAGAAAAAGTTGTCTCCGGCAAAAGTCTCATGGTATTTTCCTATAATTCCGAGATTTAGACGCATGTATCGTAGTGAAACTGATTCAAGACACTTGACTTGGCATGCAGATGAAAGAATTATTGATGGAAAGTTGCGATATCCGGAAGACTCACCACAGTGGATGAAAGTTGATAATGATTATCCTGAATTTGGAAAAGAAGCAAGAAACCTTCGCTTGTCATTGTCTACTGATGGAATGAACCCGTATGGTATTCAAAGTATCTCGCATAGCACCTGGCCTGTGATTCTTATGATTTATAACCTACCTCCGTGGCTATGTATGAAGCGTAAGTACATGATGTTATCTATGTTAATTTTTGGGCCTAAACAACCAGGGAATGACATAGACGTATACTTGGCACCCTTAATCGAAGATTTAAAGTTTTTGTGGGAGAACGGTGTTGAGGTTTACGATGGGTATAGGAAAGAAAGTTTCAAGTTGAGGGCGATGTTATTTGGAACAATTAATGATTTTCCAGCATACAGAAATCTATCAGGGTACAACAATAAAGGTCAAAAAGCGTGTCTTGTTTGTGAAGATGAAACCGATACGACACGATTGGATCTTTGTCAGAAGAATGTCTTTCTCGGTCATCGTAGGTTCTTAAATTCTAATCATCACTACCGTGGGTGGAGAAAAGCATTCAATGGAAAGGCCAAACAACGTACAGCCCCGCCTTTTTTGACAGGTGATCAAATTTTTGAAAAGGTGAAAGATGTGAGCACTCAGTTTGGCAAGCCTTTTGCATATTTACTTGTCAAGGGTGGGTGGAAAAAGAGGTCTTTTTTTTTTGAACTTCCATATTGGAAGTCGATGTACGTAAGACATTTCCTTGATGTTATACACATTGAAAAAAATGTATTTGACAGTGTTATAGGTACGTTACTCAATATACAAGGAAAGTCTAAGGATGACCTTAACATAAGGAAGGACATGGTAAACATGGGAATGAGAACTGAATTGGGACCCGTGACGAAAGGAAGACGAACATATCTATCACCTGCTGTTTACACTCTATCTAGAAAGGAGAAGAAAACATTGTTTAAGTTCCTCAGTGAAGTTAAAGTTCCAGAAGGCTACTCATCAGATATTAGAAGACTTGTGTCCATGAAAAGCCTCAAGTTAAAGAGTTTAAAGACGCATGATTGCCATGTTATAATGGAACATTTTCTACCAATAGGTATACGTTCTATTCTGCCAAAAAAAGTAAGAAGCGCAATAACTAAACTGTGTTTTTTCTTCAGGTCAATTTGCAGTAAGGTGATCGATCCTGCGATCTTACCAACATTGCAAAAAGAGATAGCTGTTACTTTATGTGATCTTGAAATGTATTTTCCTCCCTCGTTTTTTGACATAATGGTTCATCTAGTCGTTCATCTTGTGAAAGAGACAAAATTGTGCAGACCAGCTTATATGAGATGGATGTACCCTGATGAACGTTATATGAAAATATTAAAAGGGTACGTGAAAAACAGAAGTCCACCAGAGGGTTGTATTGCCGAACGATACATTGTTGAAGAAGCGGTTGAGTTTTGTACTGAATATCTGTCAAATGTTCAATCAATTGGACTCTCCATATCTCATATTGTTGAAAAAAAGAAGGAAAAAGGCTAATTGGAAATAAAGTTCTGACAGTATCAATGGTCGAGCGGGATTAAGTGCATTTGTATGTTCTGCACAATGAGATTGAGGTTGAGCCGTATGTTGAAATGCACAAGGTTGTTCTCCTAGGTTTAAATCCGAATAGAAATGAGAATTGGATAGTACGAGAGCACAATCGAAGTTTCATACTGTAGTTTAGGGAACATATTTATTCAAAGTATCGTTCAGATCATGCTTCAGTAACAGAAAGGTTGAGATGTTTAGCATATGGTCCAAGTATAGTTGTGTTTTCTTATAGCGCATACGCAATTAATGGATACACATTTTATACCAAAGAACAGGATGATAAAAGTACTATGCATATTAGTGGTGTTCCTTGGTAGCTGAAGCAATGCACATATCAAGTGCGAATGACTTAAATCCGAAATTTGCAAATTTGTCATATTTTGGGGTTATCGAGCGCATTTTGGTGTTTGATTACGCGAAGTTTCAGATTCCTGTATTTGGTTGCAAGTGGGTTGAAAATAATAATGGCATACGAATGGATAAGTCAGGATTTCTGCAAGTGGATCTCAATAGGGTGGGTTACAAAGATGATCCTTTCATTCTAGCCTCTCAAGCTAAACAAGTGTTCTATGTCAATGATTCGACAAGTACGAAATGGTCTATAGTGCTTTTATCTAACAAAATAATTGATGAAAACATTGGAGATCAAGGTGATATTGGTGTTGGCATTGAATCTTGTACAAGAAACGATCAAAATGAGAACGAATCTTGTACTAGAAATGATCATAATGAGGGTATTTGGATCAATCTAACCGTCCGCGTTGTTAAGAGACGCGTAGAACATATTCCTACCAAGAAAAGAAAGAGACGTTAGTGAAAAAGGTAATAGTATACATATTCCGACAACTTTCTATTTTTGACACAAGTACTAATGTGCTTTATTCAATTTGTACTGATTATTATATATTCAATTTGTATAGTTTTTTTCAATTTGTATTCCGATTGTTACAATACTTGTCATCCGATTTTGGTGCATATATTTGTTTTGTACATAACTTTTGAACCATGTATCCGTTTGTCGACTTCTTTACATGTAACTATACTATTTCGACGGTTCCGGAGCTGCTCATGCACTTATCTTTGCATTTCGGGACTGCTTTTTAACGGTTTTGCTTCTATCCATAATCAAAAGTCGGGCTTAGGGTCTGAATTTTGGAAAATCGACTTCATTTTTGAGTCCGTGAGGACGTTTTACCATAGCCATGTAAATTTCGTTCAATTCTGACAACTTTCTTTTTTTGACACTTATTCCGATTTCACCGATTTTGATTCCGATTTACTTGTACATGGTTACTTTGACTTCCATTTGACTTGTATAGATTGTTAACTTATTAATAGTGTACTAATGTGCTTTAGTTTGTTTGATACAGGTCAAATGGCTAGTAATCAAGAAAACTCACAAGAAAACTCACAAGATATAGATGCTCAAGATACAAATCCTCCATCTGATACATCATCAACAGAAGTTGCACGAGGCATCACCATTATGAAGGGAATCATTCGAGATAGAGACAAAGGATTAATATATAATTTAGAATGGAATTCTGATAACCAAGCAATTGGTACTAATGCTGCAAAATTGACAAGCTACATTGGTACACTTGTTCGTTTGCATATTCCAATCTCTGTATCTAAATGGAATCTGAAAAGCAAACCGTTGGACGATATAAAAGATATGATTTGGTTTGAGCTTAAGGTATCATATATGGTTGTTGTTATTATCTTGACGATAATTTGTTTAAATTACTTATACTAACACACTCTATGCGTATGTTTTTTTGCAGAGGTCTTTTAACATACCAGATGAGCGTAAACTCTACATACTTGGTTTGGCCGGAAAAAGATATAGAGGGTGGAAAGCTTTTTTAACAAACACCTATCTTAAGGATAAAGAAGGAAACTTTCTTGAAGAGGCAGCGGGAAGCCCAAATAAATATGAGCACTTCATTAAAGAAGAAGATTGGGTTGAGTTTGTAAATCAAAGAGATGAAGCTTTCTGGAAAAGGAGTGCCACAAATAGGGCGAGAGCATCAAAAACTGCAAATCCATACAACAAAGGGTGTTTGGGATATGCACGCTTAGAGGAAAAAATTGTAAGTAAAATAGAAATGTTACGTTCTTATTAATTGTCTAAATGTGTTGTAATTGACGATTTTATCATTTGTGTCAATGCATAGTTAGAGGAGACGAAAAGTGAGGAAACCTCACTTCCAGTACATGTGTTGTGGAAGGAAACCTCACTTCCGATTGTTACAATACTTATTCAATTTTGGTGCATATTTTCGTTTTGTACATAACTTTTGAACCATGTATCCGTTTGTCGACTTCTTTACATGTAACTATACTATTTTGACGATTCCGGAGCTGCTCATGCATTTATCTTTACATTTAGGGACTATTTTTTATCGGTTTTGCTTCTGCCCATAATCAAAAGTCGGGCTTAGGGTCTGAATTTCGGAAAACCGACTTCATTTTTGAGTCCGTGAGTACGTTTTACCATAGCCATGTAAATTTCGTTCAATTCCGACAACTTTCTTTTTTTGACGCTTATTCTGATTTCACCGATTTCGATTCCGATTTACTTGTACATGCATGGTTTGACTTCCATTTGACTTGTATAGATTGTTAACTTATTAATAGTGTACTAATGTGCTTTAGGTTGTTTGATACAAGTTCAATGCCTAGTAATCAAGAAAACTCACAAGATAGAGATGCTCCGGATACAAATCCTCCACCTGATACATCATCAAAAGAAGTTGCACGAGGCATCACCATTATGAAGGGAATCATTCGAGATAGAGACAAAGGATTAATATATAATTTGGAATGGAATTCTGATAACCAAGCAATTGGTTCTAATTCTGCAAAGTTGACAAGCTATATTTGTACACTTGTTCGTTTGCATATTCCAGTCTCCGTAGCTAAATGGAATCTGAAAAGCAAAGAGTTGGACGAGAAAAAAGACATGATTTGGGACGAGCTTAAGGTATCATATACGGTTGTTGTTATTATCTTGACGATAATTTGTTTAAATTACTTATACTAACACACTCTATGCGTATGTTTTTTCGCAGAGGTCTTTTAACATACCAGATGAGCGTAAACGCTACATACTTGGTTTGGCCAGAAAAAGATATAGAGGGTGGGAAGCTTTTTTAACAAACACCTATCTTAAGGATAAAGATGGAAACTTTCTTGAAGAGGCACCGGGACGGCCAAAAAAATATGAGCTCTTCATTAATGATGAAGATTGGGCTAAGTTTTTAGAGCAAAGAGATGAAGCTTTTCGGAAAAGGAGTGCCACAAATAGTGCGAGAACATCAAAACCCGCGTATCCATACAAAAAAGGGCGTTTGGGATATGCACGCTTAGAGGAAAAAATTGTAAGTAAATAAAAATGTGTTTTAATTAATTGTCTAAATGTGTTTTAATTGACGATTTTATCATTTGTGTCAATGCATAGTTGTTGGAGCGGTAAAGCGGCAAGCAACAAAAGTTTTGGAAATATTTATCCAGGAAAAATTCTCGTCTCCACAGGGACTAGTGCATTGAACTGCCGTTCAACAGTTTCCACAGTTATAAGTTAGATTAAATGGGTTTTAAGTAAATATGGGAATTAAACATATGAACAATAAAATAAATTCATTCTTCAAATAGAAGAAACTATCAAGTATTGCATATAATCTACTCTTCACAAACTTAAACTTATTGACCGAATATACTCAACTTGTAACCTATCAATATTACCACATGTCAACAACACAACCCACAACATTATCTAAGCGACGATCTCTCAGACACCTAAACAACACATGAGAAATCCGAGCTTCCTGTAAATGTCGATCTCTCAGACAAACACGACCACTCAGACGCATTAAGCACTGACACTAAGTGATTATCAACCTAATCCGTCTCTGCAATTAAGTTAATAGAAAATCATCCTAGATAAGCATTAGAGCCCTACATCTCTATAGCAACTCAAACACATAGCAGCAAAGCAACAATCTAAGACAATAATCCATAAAAATATGAAAGCAAGCTTTATATAACATAATAGTCAACAAATATACATGAGATCAAAGTATTTACATAACAAAACTCACAAAATAAACTACAAAGAGAAGAAATGGAGAAAAACCCAAAAATCTCCCGGTTTTTCGGCTCCGATTGATGAAGGATTCAACCCCGGATCATCCATTTGACAGCTCCAATGTGTTTTCTAGAATCATTCCACTCAAAAAATGCTATTGGATGGATTGGAGCTCTAAAATATCCAACCATACTTGAAAAAATGATTTCCAACAGCTTTATTGCGTTTTCTGCGACATTGATTCTTCCGGCGACTAAAATGGTTCGACCGGCGACTCCAGGCAGTAGCAAATCACATTTTTGGGCCAGTCGGGCTCGCCCGGCGAGTGACACCAGTAGCAGAAAAATTCTGCACTGTTTCGGCCATAACTTGAGAACCGTAACTCCGATTTGCGCCTGGTTCGAAGCGTTAGAAAGCTTATTCAATGCTCTATCTAATAATGAATGAATGGAGACCAAATTGATGATTTTTATCATCCTTATTTTGAGCCTTAACCGCCGAATGAGTTGATTCTGCCGCTCAAAATCGCGCGTTTGAAGCCGTGTCTTCGACACTTTATTGCTCATGGCCCAAATACGCAATAATACCTACAAAAAGAGTAGAAAACTATCAAAAAGTATAAAAGTGTATGAAAATATATCTATTCACAAAGTATACGTATTTATGCACAAAACGGGGAATTATTCAACGGTATTAACAAAAGGTATCGATAAGTGCCACTATTTACACACACAAAATAACGACTTTCTGGCACTCAACAATAGTTAGAGGAGACGAAAAGTGAGGAAACCTCACTTCCAGTACATGTGTTGTGGAAGGAAGCTTGTGTGGGCAAGAATCGTGCTGTCGATCCCGATGTTCAAAAAGTTTATGCTGAATGTGTAAGTATAACACTGTGTCTTTAATTAAATCAAATGTTTTTTAATATATAATTGATTTTTTATCTGCACTAATAATTATTGAAATGTAAATGAATTACAGGAGACCATGTCGCAATCGATATCCACCGGTGAGGACCAGGATAATAGGAGCGTACTTAGTAGAGCACTAGATGTTCCTGAGTATCCCGGTCGGGTGAGGGGTAAAGGTCATGGTGTGACTCCAACCTCTTTCTACAAGCATTCTAGGAGAAGAAATCCTACCAATGAAGAAGTGTTGCAAAAATTGCAGGAATTACAAGCACAAGTCTCTGAATTGCAAAAAGATAAAGAGATGTATATGAGAGAAAAGTGCAATACTTCATCGGTGAAAGAAACTAGTGATAAAGCTAGTATCAACTATCAAAGAAAATTTCCCGAGGTAATTATAAATTTTTTTTCCTTACAATTGTTCTATTTTATTAATGATAATGACTCTATATTTACTATTGGTTTAGGGCATTTCATCTTGCCAACTATACTAATCGTCACCGAATTATCGCCTAGTTGGCAAAGGAAACGTGCACAACACTTTGGGAGATTTACTTCACCATAGACCGCTTCCGGATGGACACCTGAAAGTATCAGTTGATATTGTATTAGATCATGATGCGGATCTACCGGTACCTGACATGGTCTCAGAGACAACATTGATGCGAGATGCAATAGGGTCATTTGTTGCATGGCCCTCGGAGCTCATTATCATTGGTGATGAGGTATATTGAAAACCATTATGAATCATTTAGTTTTCGAATGTCAATTCTGAACCGTTACGTTAATTATTTTTTACATTTTAATTTTAGACTGCTCCTACAAAACCCGCAATTAAGGGTAGAGGGATTTCGCAGGAGGACGAGTCTGTTGCATCACTAAAAGAGGTACATTTAAAGTGTTAATATATGATCTGAATCTAAAACTGCATGATTTTATAATCTACCTAAGTTATATGATTTTTAGGTATCTGCTCGGGGGTCACAACAAGTGACGCAACAAGTTCGTAGCGTACCACCCAAGGAAAAGGGTCCTCCGAAGCCAGAGGCAAAAAGAGGTGCTTTTGTGGCTCGATATCGGCAGAGGCTTAGAACACTTGTTGATATGTCAAATTTGACGACAGGTGCTTTCCGTGAAATTAATATGGATGAAGCTGTCTTTGGTATTGAATTCCTCGAAAATATTGCACTAGATGACATGCATGAGATTTTTACGCATGACCAACTAGGCGTCGGTAATATTCACTCATACATCCGGTAATCCGATGAATATATTATTTAATTAGTTGAATAATTTATTTACACATTTCAATGAAAATAATCTAATGTTTTTTATGTTTTTATTTAAGGTTGTTGTATGACAAAGTGTTGCGCGGAACTGAATTGTCAAACATATTCCATTTCGTGTCTTCCGCCCATTGCAGCGGACAGACAATTGCAACGGAATCAGAATAAGTTAGACAACGCTTAGTCGATAGATTCCTGACCACCGGCAATATAGAAGGCCTGTTTCTTTGGGCGTATAATACTCGACCAGTAGGGTTAGTTTCTCATTCTTGGTTCATCTAATCTTTGTTTCTTTTTCGTAGCAAAATTTTCATATAAACTTTTGTTTTAATTTATAGAGCACACTGGTTGTTGCTTGCTATCAACCCTATAAAAGAAGTGGTATATTTTCTGAATTCGGTAGATGGTGAGTGGACCAATTATCCAGCTATGAAGTCAATGATTGATACATAAGTGAGATCGTTCTAAATATTCGTGTATATTTATATATTTAATTAATTGTGAGATTGATCTAAATATATGCTTTTATATTTTTGTTAGATCAATACAAGTGTTCCAAAGTCAAAGAGACGCACAGGTATCTTGGACTAAATCAAAGAACATTACTTGGATCAAAGTGCAGGTACATTAATTTTCACAACAGCGAAACAGTTATGATTGCGGATACTTTGTTTTGAGGTTTTTGAAAGAAATCCTTCAAACGAATCAATTAGAGATTCCAATCACGGTATGGATTTATAACTTAACATAATTTCTTATAATTTATTACATTTAAATAAATCATTCATATTATGTTTTTGTTATGTAGTACTTTGATGACTTCTATGTTGCTTCTTACACGAGACTTATGTTGGAAGAAATCAAAGAGGAATTGTGTCAATTTTATATTCAGCAACTATTCATATAGGTATGAATACATTATTGTGTGAAAAGTTTTATGAATACATTACTGTGTGACAGAATTTGATAATGACTTTGTGTTTGAGTTTCTTTGGTGGATGTTGGTTCATTTTGCTTAATATTAGTTGACGGTGATGACGTTGTTATATGAATCAAGTTTGTTTTTGTTGTTGTTAAGTGGTGCTGATAGTTTGATTTGAGACTGGATTGATGACACATTACATTGGTGGACTGAGTTGCAAATCACATGAAATTGTTGCTAATAATATTGTTGATGTTACTGAATCACAATTTGTTTTCTTGGAAAATTTGAAGTATAGATGTTGGAGCCTTTAATTGTGTTTGAGCAAAGTTAGTTTAATTGACCGTGTTGTTTTGTTCATACTTTGCAGGACCAGGACCGTGCGCTCGTCGGATTTTTTACATTTCGGGCTTATATTCTGATTTAGTTATTGTTAGAGATGAGTTAGTTATATGTATCTTATTTAGTTTGTTTGAGATGAGTTAGTTACATGTGAATTGAACTATAATGGTGTATATATATTATTTTGGATTATAATGGTATTATATTATTTTGATTATGGTTGAAAATATTACAGGTTGAAAATATATTACAGGTCGAAAATAAATATAGGTTGAAAATATATTACAGGTCGGAAATATTACAAGTTGAAAATAAATATAAATTACAGGTCGAACTGGGAGGCTTAAATTACAAGTTGCACTTTAAAATACTGCATTTAGCAAGGACAGCGCTTTCAAAAACGCTCTTAAAGGCCTACCTACGAAAGCGCTTTATAACTAAAAGCGCTGCCTAAGATAAAAAAAAGCATAAAAGATAAAAAAATGCGTAACCTATGAAAGCGCTTTCTGGAAAAAGCGTTGCTATAGGGGATGCTACGAGAGCGCTTTTCTGGATAAAAGCGCTGCTATAGGAGAGGCTACGAGAGTGCTTTTATGGAAAAAGCGCTGCTATAGGGGGGATACGAGAGCGCTTTTATGGAAAAAGCGCTGCTATAGGGGAGGCTACGAGAGTGCTTTTGGTGTTTCAAAAGTTCTGTCGTTACCTACGGCAGCGCTGGCTTTGACAACGCTTTTAAGCGCTCTAAAAGACCAAAATAAGCGCTGTCGTAGCCCTTGTATGGCGTAGTATATTTCAGTCTTTTGCTACCTAAGAATGGAGTCAAACCCAACCAGACTGAATTCTAGCTGTAAATGAGATGTTAATCTTTAAATTATTCTTCTAAACAAAAGGATATTATATTCAAATTTCTGTAACAGCATATACATGCATATGAAACAAACACACAACTTAAGCCAACTCAATATTCCCATAAAAATATATTAATTTTTCATATAGTCAGTCACAGCCGCAAATTTCCCATTAATGCATTTATAAGTAAGCTTAAGAATGTTGCTATGTGGATCCAAACACTTGTTTTTCTTGCACACGTTCAAGTAATTAGGCTTCAACTTTCTGAATTATTAAGTAATACAATTTTTTCTACTAGATAGGATTTTATTCATATATATTCAATTAAACATTTTTTGCAATTGCATTAATATTTTGTATATGTGTCATTCTTCATTATCACTTTCAATTCATTCCACACGTTTTTAACCTTCACACTCCACCTACAAAAAAAAAAATCATCAATATATATACACATATCTAGCTTTAATTCTCATAAGTCAATACCAAATACAAATCAACAAAGTCATAATCTATACACATAAACTCTTATTATTTCTAAACACTTCAATAATTATTCTTCATTATAATTATGGAAATCTTTGGAAAAACATTCTATATACTCTTACTATTTTCTTCTATTTTCTCCATAGTCTCATCAAGAAAAGAATCTTCCTCAAACAACATAGATTGGTGGTGTAACAAAACACTGTAACACCCTTCTAAACCCCGCGGCAAATTAAATAAGTTTATTCAGAGTGCATGAAAAGGGTGTCACAATTCAAAATAAATTAAAAACATCGTTCAGTCATGTCATGCATTCACTGAGGCAATTCTCATTAATTAAAACAATTCATGTCTACACAGCGGAATTAAATCAAACAGATTAAGTTTAACATCTTTCAAACTAATCCTTCAAACATCAAAACATAACTAGAGTTATCAAAACTTAAACTCTAAACATTCACGTCCCCAGTGTTACAACTATCAGAGCATGACACCTGACGCTACCTAAACAACTGACTCATGAGCTAATCCTCACCGAGTCGAACAGCCGCTATCCTCAATCTGAAAATGATCAACAGTAAGGGTGAGTCTCATTCACAATTAAACAATGTTATCAGTTCATAAACGACAGAACATCAACAATATAATATTCACCCAACATCAACATATATTCAGGCAAGTTTCATCATCATAAACAACCAACACATCATCAATATTTATAACACTGGAAAACCTCCAATCATGTTATAAAATCATGCATATGAATGCAACTGACACTATGCATGTGGTACCAACATCATCAAATGGGAATAACCCATGACCGATCCAACATCATCAAGATACGGCGCTGCCGGCACAGATTCCACACAATGGGAATCATGCCCTTCACTGATCCAACACACCCTTATGGATACAGTATCACCAATGAACATGAATGAATGCAAACATATATGAACATACTTATACCATCGTCAAGTCTATGAGTAACATCATCTAATACTCATTTCATCATCATCATCATCATCATCAAGTATGTTTATATATATGCATCATTCAATCACAATAACATCATTAGACATCAAAACAATCACCACATGATCACATTATCAATATTATAATGATCTTATCACAACATCGCCACTTCAATCATATGAACAACATTATCATATCTCGACTCATCACACAATGCACACAACAATAATACATTCCACAATTATGTACTAAGTACGTCAAATCCACACAACGACAACATGAGATTTACATCATCATAATACTACGTCTAACACATTCATCACAATTCAACATATTGAATTATCCACCATTGGTATAACATACATTAATCATGTAACAATCACAACAATACATAGAAATTATCATTCATCAATTCCATGTATCACAATTAGCACATAATACACAATCTTCATATATGTTATTCTTAAATAACCTTAATCCATGGCATACACAGATACAATTACATGTCATTTTCAAATAACATAATAATTAAATTATCTAGTGCTAATTAATTTATTTTATTCATAAAGAGCATTCCGTTAGCTTTCTAGTGCTTCGAACGGCACCCAAAACGGACTTACGGATCAAAAGTTATGAGTTTTATAAAAACAAGTATTTTTCAAAACGTACAGTGGTAACCGATTACCCAAACACCAGTAATCGGTTACTGAAGTTCAAAATCCCATATTTGCTGTTTTTACTATGGGTAATCGATTACACCCCTTTCGGTAACCGATTACTTCGTACCTGCAACCCAAAAACCAGTTTTCAGCACCTTGAATCCCCCCAAACATCCCCCAAATCGAACCAATACGACTGTATACGAAAAACAGAGGGATTTCACATGCAATATGAGTTATATCATCAATCAAACGACACTTTTAACATCAACAATCACTACCAACAAGTAATTACACAAAGTTCACAAAATTGAACCTAAATACCAAAACCCCAACCTAGAACATATTCTCTATCGAATCAATAGTATATGATTTCAATCCTAACGCCTACGACCCGATAATAAAGGTTAACCGGAAGAGTCCCCCCCTTACCTTAGAGTTTGGAATCCTTGAAGCTCTCTTCCTCTTCTTCTCCTCTGTCGCACTTTCACGTTCTCTGTGTTCTCCCAAATGCACTTGTGTTTCTCTTCTTCCAAAACTCTTGTTTTATGAAAAACACAACATAGCTTTAGTAAAGGCCTTATTTCTTGCACCCCCTTTCTCACTAACTACAACACTGGCCCATTACTACATATTCCAATTTTATTATTTTAATCACCGCATAATTACATAAATCCAATTAATTTAATTAAAATCCAATTAATTCCAATAAATAATTTAAATTCTAATTAAATTAATTTAAGGAAAAATATGGATGTTACAACTCTCCCCCACTAAAAGAGTTTTCGTCCTCGAAAACATACTTCAAGTGAAAAGTTTCGGATATGAGTCCTTCGTCTGACTCTCCAGTTCCCAGGTAACATTTCCCTAGTCGATCCTCAAAATTCATCTAACATAAACAACATAAAGCATGTCTCATGCATTCAATCTCAACTCATACGTTGCATATGACCCTCCAAAGGTGTACCACTTGTTATCCCTCCAAAAGGTTAACAACAATGGAATAATTGAGGTACAACCCACACAATACGCCCAATGACTGAATAAGACATGAATAGTCAACCAAACGCGTACTCATAGTTGTACACTATCCTTCATCTTACCATCTCGAAATCAAATTCATTTTCAAACCGAAAGAGAAACCAACGTCCACGTCCGCAAGATGTGTAGTATTTCTTTAACCCCTCCATCATAGAAATTATACATACGCACTAGGATCTCATCCTAGAAAGCGAGATCAAAACCTCATTTAGGACAAGGATCTTTCCACAATCCTATCCGCCCTTCTCAATATCCCACTACTTAATAGCACTGTCATCATGACATTAACTTATCTGCATCTTTCAACAAGGTCATCACTCAACACTAATATAGATTTTCGCTACACACATCTGTGTAATATCATTCCTTATCCATAGCATGATTATACCCGATCTACACTGCAGTAATGCATTCCATCTACCGAACGTACCATCCTTAAACATACTTTCCCGTCTGAGCGATAAAATAATACTTACACTTTTCACCAACTGCTTCCTTCAAGAACTCAATAAGCATATCCCTATACCATTTAATTTCCACTATCTGACTCCTCTCGAGTCACACCAGCAATTATCTAACCCGTTATAGTCCGCTTTCGCTGCACTACTCTGGTTACTCGTTACAACTATCATTACCAATTAGATTTCTGAGTTTTACCCAATTCCGACTCTCTTTACTCATTCGTTTAAAATCTTCCTTTACCATACATGGTACTAATTTACCACTTAGCAATATTTGCACGCACTCAAAATAAATTCCTGAGTTACTACATCTATTAAAACATTCCAACCATCAGAACGAGTACACACAAGTAGTTATAATTACACTAATCTGCCTCAATATACCATTGCTTACAAAATAGCTCAAACTGAGTCCCACTCTCTTTTAAGAATCAAATCAACTTCGTCCTTCATAAAGTATAATTCCTCATTATATATATCTGGAATCTACAATATCACCTAAATAACAGCACAAAATTATTATAGTACCATATGGTATCAACTCACCGTCTTAACTTCGCCGAATACATACTCGTTAACTACGTACAACCATAATAACATACTCATCATCTTGGAAATTATTCAAAAGAGTCATAATCTTCCGGCACGGCATCCTTACATCCACTAGATTCTAAATCCAACATATAGATTAATTCATTTCTCTACGTAGGCTTTAGACATATTATTTCCTCACTGTCTACTAGTAGTACCCATAACACTACCCTACATCACACTTTCATTGTGCGACTCCGATTACCTGTCTTAAGTCATCGTCCAATATGTCGCACTCTTTCACATTCATTTCTTCATAAGTTCACACAACATGGTGAGTGATTATTCTCACGGCTTAGTATTCATCACAACATATACCATTAAGGTAACAAAACAAGCTTATCTTATCGATATGATTTCTTCTACTATCAACAAGAGATTAAGGGTGATCAAGTCCTCAATTTGTCAATAGATAGCCGACAACCATATGTAAGCATAAACCGTCGTTACTACATAATAGTGTCCTTTTCGAGTTTGCACTCAAACTCATTAACATCGTCATAGTTCAATAATTCACTTTGAGTCTTTACAACTCGCGCACTTTCCTCTTATTGGATCTTATCGGTGAGACACCGACGTCCAAACATTTTACACAATCCGCTTCATAGTCACTGATATACTTGTACATAACTATTCATCTCGTTCCAAATCAAAATCCTCCTCTTAGCAAAAGACCGCGACAACATTCATAACTCGTGGTTTTACTCTAAATTCCATGACATCTTTCGCGCCCAATGTCATTCCACTCGACATCTCAACAAAGTCTTCCTCACATCAATAGGTGTTAAAAGTTCCCTACAATTCTCCTTTTATACTTGTCGTTACTTTGGCCTCCCAAATACGACTCCAAGAGTTCTAAAGTTTATTTTATCTTTACTACTAAGTCTCTTCTCACTAAAATCCATCGGCACTCAAATCATCTTTATTACCGAACATCTCATCAACTTATTCATCAACCATGTTCCACTCAACTTTGTTTCAAATGATTGCGGTAGTAGGCATTCCTATTCAACAAGTTTCACTCTTCCTTAACCGACTTCACAATATCTCCTTATAGGATCAATCTACTGTATTTATAACTCTCCCATAAGGTAGAACATAATTTCACCTCTTCGTAGGTTCAAACGACACATTAATCCGACACTCGGAACTCAAGATATGAATTTTCCAATCATTATCCAAAAATGCAATATCGACATCATGCAGCGACGCTCTATACGGTATTCCCAAAAAATTTCAAATGGTACATTCAATTCTTAAAATTACTTCTCAACAAACCTTCTAATTATTCCTTCAATCCGTTCCACTCTGACACTGACATCCCGTGCAGTACCAATAAACAAATCTAGTTATAAGAACAAGAGTAACCGTAACTTCACCTCTTTCCAACTTCATCCCATCACAATTAATTATGTTACAGCTGCTGCAACTATTTTTATAACAAAGTTCATCTCGTTATCTTTCCGTCGCTTCAAACGGAACTCAAATCGGATGTCCAGAACTCCAGTTATGAATTTTCGAAGTTTTGCAGCTATTCAACAATTTTCCTGCGTTTTGCTTACGAAAATCTCACTTCAAAACTCATCCTCTTCAACTCAATCACGTCCCAAACAGTCCCTTATCATATCTCTTCACTTCCAAACATTCTTATAACTTGAGCAACGCATCACATCGCCGAAGTGCGATTTCCGGAACATTACGACAGCAATCCTCTTTGCAAACTTGCAGCTGAACCTCTTCCGAGTCGTACGGCTACTCAACTGACAACTTTGCAGTACACCAGCAGAGCTGATACATTGCAACTTTCTAATTTCCTCTCCTACAAATAATCATCAATTACCTCTAATCATCTTCCTTCAGGATGTTCCAACTCGATTATCAGTCAAGTCTTAATTTTAAGTCACCTTCGATTCGGGAAACAACAACTCCAACAACGCTTGCATTATTGCCCATAACAATCTACTGAACCAATCATATTACAACTGAAACGTAACCGAGAAGTGAATCCTCTCCCCCACTTGTTTCAATCCAACACCTGCAACAAACAACCAAGTACCAACAGTGATTCACTCACATGTCGCGTTATATGATTTTAGACTGCTCCTACAAAACCCGCAATTAAGGGTAGAGGGATTTCGCAGGAGGACGAGTCTGTTGCATCACTAAAAGAGGTACATTTAAAGTGTTAATATATGATCTGAATCTAAAACTGCATGATTTTATAATCTACCTAAGTTATATGATTTTTAGGTATCTGCTCGGGGGTCACAACAAGTGACGCAACAAGTTCGTAGCGTACCACCCAAGGAAAAGGGTCCTCCGAAGCCAGAGGCAAAAAGAGGTGCTTTTGTGGCTCGATATCGGCAGAGGCTTAGAACACTTGTTGATATGTCAAATTTGACGACAGGTGCTTTCCGTGAAATTAATATGGATGAAGCTGTCTTTGGTATTGAATTCCTCGAAAATATTGCACTAGATGACATGCATGAGATTTTTACGCATGACCAACTAGGCGTCGGTAATATTCACTCATACATCCGGTAATCCGATGAATATATTATTTAATTAGTTGAATAATTTATTTACACATTTCAATGAAAATAATCTAATGTTTTTTATGTTTTTATTTAAGGTTGTTGTATGACAAAGTGTTGCGCGGAACTGAATTGTCAAACATATTCCATTTCGTGTCTTCCGCCCATTGCAGCGGATAGACAATTGCAACGGAATCAGAATAAGTTAGACAACGCTTAGTCGATAGATTCCTGACCACCGGCAATATAGAAGGCCTGTTTCTTTGGGCGTATAATACTCGACCAGTAGGGTTAGTTTCTCATTCTTGGTTCATCTAATCTTTGTTTCTTTTTCGTAGCAAAATTTTCATATAAACTTTTGTTTTAATTTATAGAGCACACTGGTTGTTGCTTGCTATCAACCCTATAAAAGAAGTGGTATATTTTCTGAATTCGGTAGATGGTGAGTGGACCAATTATCCAGCTATGAAGTCAATGATTGATACATAAGTGAGATCGTTCTAAATATTCGTGTATATTTATATATTTAATTAATTGTGAGATTGATCTAAATATATGCTTTTATATTTTTGTTAGATCAATACAAGTGTTCCAAAGTCAAAGAGACGCACAGGTATCTTGGACTAAATCAAACAACATTACTTGGATCAAAGTGCAGGTACATTAATTTTCACAACAGCGAAACAGTTATGATTGCGGATACTTTGTTTTGAGGTTTTTGAAAGAAATCCTTCAAACGAATCAATTAGAGATTCCAATCACGGTATGGATTTATAACTTAACATAATTTCTTATAATTTATTACATTTAAATAAATCATTCATATTATGTTTTTGTTATGTAGTACTTTGATGACTTCTATGTTGCTTCTTACACGAGACTTATGTTGGAAGAAATCAAAGAGGAATTGTGTCAATTTTATATTCAGCAACTATTCATATAGGTATGAATACATTATTGTGTGAAAAGTTTTATGAATACATTACTGTGTGACAGAATTTGATAATGACTTTGTGTTTGAGTTTCTTTGGTGGATGTTGGTTCATTTTGCTTAATATTAGTTGACGATGATGACGTTGTTATATGAATCAAGTTTGTTTTTGTTGTTGTTAAGTGGTGCTGATAGTTTGATTTGAGACTGGATTGATGACACATTACATTGGTGGACTGAGTTGCAAATCACATGAAATTGTTGCTAATAATATTGTTGATGTTACTGAATCACAATTTGTTTTCTTGGAAAATTTGAAGTATAGATGTTGGAGCCTTTAATTGTGTTTGAGCAAAGTTAGTTTAATTGACCGTGTTGTTTTGTTCATACTTTGCAGGACCAGGACCGTGCGCTCGTCGGATTTTTTACATTTCGGGCTTATATTCTGATTTAGTTATTGTTAGAGATGAGTTAGTTATATGTATCTTATTTAGTTTGTTTGAGATGAGTTAGTTACATGTGAATTGAACTATAATGGTGTATATATATTATTTTGGATTATAATGGTATTATATTATTTTGATTATGGTTGAAAATATTACAGGTTGAAAATATATTACAGGTCGAAAATAAATATAGGTTGAAAATATATTACAGGTCGGAAATATTACAAGTTGAAAATAAATATAAATTACAGGTCGAACTGGGAGGCTTAAATTACAAGTTGCACTTTAAAATACTGCATTTAGCAAGGACAGCGCTTTCAAAAACGCTCTTAAAGGCCTACCTACGAAAGCGCTTTATAACTAAAAGCGCTGCCTAAGATAAAAAAAGCATAAAAGATAAAAAAATGCGTAACCTATGAAAGCGCTTTCTGGAAAAAGCGTTGCTATAGGGGATGCTACGAGAGCGCTTTTCTGGATAAAAGCGCTGCTATAGGAGAGGCTACGAGAGTGCTTTTATGGAAAAAGCGCTGCTATAGGGGGGATACGAGAGCGCTTTTATGGAAAAAGCGCTGCTATAGGGGAGGCTACGAGAGTGCTTTTGGTGTTTCAAAAGTTCTGTCGTTACCTACGGCAGCGCTGGCTTTGACAACGCTTTTAAGCGCTCTAAAAGACCAAAATAAGCGCTGTCGTAGCCCTTGTATGGCGTAGTATATTTCAGTCTTTTGCTACCTAAGAATGGAGTCAAACCCAACCAGACTGAATTCTAGCTGTAAATGAGATGTTAATCTTTAAATTATTCTTCTAAACAAAAGGATATTATATTCAAATTTCTGTAACAGCATATACATGCATATGAAACAAACACACAACTTAAGCCAACTCAATATTCCCATAAAAATATATTAATTTTTCATATAGTCAGTCACAGCCGCAAATTTCCCATTAATGCATTTATAAGTAAGCTTAAGAATGTTGCTATGTGGATCCAAACACTTGTTTTTCTTGCACACGTTCAAGTAATTAGGCTTCAACTTTCTGAATTATTAAGTAATACAATTTTTTCATTATTCAATTAAACATTTCTTGCAATTACATTAATAGTTTGTATCTGTGTCATTCTTCATTATAACTTTCAATTCATTCCACACGTTTTTAACCTTCACACTACACCTAAAAAAAAACATCTATATATATATATGCATATATCTAGATATAAATCCCATAAGTCAAAACCAAAAACAATTCAACAAAACCATCATATATACACATAAACTCTTATTATTTCTAACTTCTTCATTATTATTTTTCACTAGACTCATGGAAATCTTTGGAAAAATATTATTCATACTTTTATTATTTTCTTCTATTTTCTCAATAGTTTCATCAAGAAAAGAACCTTCCACAAAAAACATAGATTGGTGGTGTAACAAAACACCACATCCTAAACCATGCAAACACTATACAACTCAAATGAAGAATCATTTCAAAATCAAACATAGAGTTGAGTTTAGAAGAATGCTTGTTCAACTAGCCTTAGAACAATCTCTTATCATGCAAAAAGAATCGCAACAAAACTCATCAATCGAGCATAAAATCGTTCATGGTGATTGTTTGAAGCTGATAGAAAACACAATCTTTCATCTCAATCGTACACTAGAAGGATTAAACAATATATGTTCACCAAATGATGCACAAACATGGCTCACAACTTCTCTCACAAACATTGAAACATGTAAAAATGGAGCTTTAGAACTCAATGCGCAAGATTTCAATTTCATTGTTCATAACAATGTAATTGAGATGATAAGGAACACCTTAGCCATCAATATGTATTTCTTGAAACACAACAAAGGTAATACTTTTTTAAATATTTAGAATATTATTTTTAAGTATTTACTCAACGTTTGATGCCTTAACTAACCGAAATTTCTTAATCTGTGTGTAGAAACCGGAGAAGGGTCATTTCCAAGTTGGTTTTCAAAGCATGAGCGGAAGCTTTTGCAATCTAAATCTTCACTAAAGTTTAATATTGTGGTGGCAAAAGATGGTTCGGGACAGTTTAAGACAGTGCAAGCTGCTTTGGATAATGCTGCTAAGAGAAAATATAAAGCAAGATTTGTGATACATGTGAAGAAAGGTGTTTATAAAGAAAATATTGAGGTTAATGTTCATAATGATAACATTATGTTGGTTGGTGATGGAATGCAAAATACGATAATAACAAGTTCTAGAAGTGTTCAAGGAGGTTATACTACTTATAGCTCAGCAACAGCTGGTAAGTTATATTCAATTTTCTAGTTGTAATTTTATTATCTATATATTAAGTCGTGTCAGATATTTGTGTTTATGTTTTATGGATTTGAAATTTTAAATAATTAGTCTTGAATAATTTATATCCAGGTATTGATGGACTTCACTTCATTGCGCGTGACATAACCTTCCAAAATACCGCCGGTCCACACAAAGGTCAAGCAGTGGCGCTACGATCAGCCTCAGATTTGTCTGTCTTCTATCGATGTGCCATATCAGGTTACCAAGACACTCTCATGACGCATGCACAACGTCAATTTTACAGACAATGCTACATCTACGGAACCGTAGACTTCATCTTTGGCAACGCCGCAGTGGTATTCCAAAATTGTAACATTTTCGCGAGAAAGCCAGTAGATGGCCAAGCTAACATGATCACAGCCCAAGGTCGAGGAGATCCATTCCAAAACACCGGAATTTCATTCCACAATTGTCAAATTAGGGCTGCATCGGATCTAAAGCCCGTTGTCGACAAGTACAAAACCTATTTGGGTCGGCCTTGGCAACAATACTCAAGAGTTATGGTGATGAAAACTTTTATGGATACCTTAGTGAGTCCATTGGGTTGGTCTCCATGGGGTGACACTGATTTTGCTCAAGATACTTTGTATTATGGAGAGTATGAAAACTATGGGCCGGGCTCATCGACAAAAGATAGAGTGAAATGGCTGGGCTATCATGTGATTACAAGCCCAAGTGATGCATCAAAGTTTACTGTAACTGGGCTTCTTGCAGGCCCATCATGGTTGGCTACTACTACTGTGCCATTTACATCTGGTCTTTGATATTGTATGTTTTTGAATAACTAGTTCTTCATTATTAATATTTTTTGTATGTAAAAGCAATATTATATAATATATCTATAATTGTGTATATTTAATAGCACTTGTTTATAAAAGCGCTATTAAATATATTACCTCAAAACATATATTAGCCCTTTTGTTATGATTGCTATTATAAATCACTACTATAAATAACGTATATAACGTTGGACGCGAAATGCCTTTTACCTCGGCATTAGAAGCGAGGTAAACAAGGTCGTCATAAAAAGTAAACGGTGTTTAAAACACCAAGGTCTAATTTTATTAACGCATGGGTTCGAACTTCTTCTTCTGCACTTTTATTATTTACAAAAACTAGCATCTTTTTTATCTCGGTTTACTAAACAAAATTGATGGGTTGTTAGTTTTTTTTTTAAATAAAATTCGTTACAATGTTTATACAGAACATTAATAAAATAATTTGTTTACAAACTACAGTGCTTATCCAGAATATTTCATTTTTTACACACAAAAAATTAATTGTTCATGAAGATCATATGTTGGATCTTCAGTCCGTTGATATTCTCCAAATAAAAAAAGGTATTCTCTATGGCTTTTGCTTGCATTTGTTTCTGATATGAAAAAAAATGTTTAGACAAAAAAAAGGGTTAGATAAATAAATAATTTTCTTCTCAAATAAATTCATAAGAACATAAACCTTAAACCAAAATAATTTTCTACTCTTGCAACCTACCGTAGAGAACTATTCATGGAACACACTCTTGTAAACCTTAAACTTTTCATGATGTTGATTTGGAGCATGTCATAACCACAATCATCAAGTATATACATGAAAATTAAATTAAAGTAGACATTTGGAGCATGTTTGACACCTCTAAATAACAACTACATTCTCATGTTTATTTGCATGTAAAAATCACAAACACCAATTACATTATAACACCATCATTACCCATTTTCAACATTCAAAACTCACCAGAAGTATAATATGCGACAACTCCTTCCTTTGTGTAGCATGCAGTGGAGCACCACTGTCGTATCCTAAGAAATAACACCTCTATGAGCAGAACTTGTGATAGAAACCTGAAATGTCTCTCAATATTCTGGTAAAGATAGCACTAGAATTAGTCATAAAAGTTCATCAAATTTAATAATCATTCTTGACATTTGATTTAGGAGCCCTTGAAATTGATTCAAGTGATGTGAAATAGAAGTCCCCTCCTTATACTTCAAACTTATGAAAATATTCAGCAAGAACGAGTCATTATTCCCTAATTTAGAGGCATTTAAGGACATTATATTCTCCCGCAAAGCTTTTTCTTGTGTCTTATTAGCAATATGATTATAAAAATTATCTTTTACATTTTTTGAGTAAAACCATATCTTTGTAGGAGTTCAAACTCTCATTTTTCATCCAACACAAAATTCCTCTTTGCAAAACTAAACACTGGTAAATGAAATTTATTCACAAACAGTAAGTCGTTCATCTTACCCTTCCACAAATTTATAATAACCCATGAGGATTAACAGCAAATATATGACAGCAAACTGAACAAATATATGCACAAGAGAACACCGATATTTTAACGTGGAAAATCCTCAATGTGAGAGTACAAATCCATGGGTCGTCCAAACCAAAGAAATAGATCTAGTATATTCAACTAAAGGTACAAGATAGTCTCAAAGTGATTCACAAACTAGTACTAACATCAGCAAAATTACAAAGTAAACTAGCTTACAAATAAGAAACAACAAGCAGAAAATAATCAAATATGCAGCTTCAGAATGAAGCAATTATCTCTCAATTTAGAATTCTCTTTGTAGATCCCAACGGTCAAAAATGAATCCTTAATCAGTGATTTACTTAAACTGGTTGTAGAAAAACGAGAAAAAAATTCTCATCTTTTCTCTTTTTTGAAGATGATTTTCTACTTTCTTCTCTATCTCAATCCTAACACTACGCCAAATTTGTCTGTTAGCAGCGCAACTACGAAAGCGTTTTTAGGAAAAAGCGCTGCTATAGGTTTCGCTAAAGACAAAATTATAAAACATGAGAAAAAAAGCGCTGGTATTAGGGGGTGCTACGAAAGCGCTGGTATAGGAGGGTGCTACGAAAGCGCTTTTAGGAAAGCGCTGGTATAGGGGGGTGCTACGAAAGCGCTGCTATAGGTAGGTTATGGAAGCGCTTTTAAAAGCGCTGGTATATGGGTAGGATACGAAAGCGCTTTTGTTCTAAAAAGCGCTGGTAAAGGTCAGGTTACAAAGGCGCTTTTGAAAAGCACTCTCGTAGCTTATTTAAAAATAAATTTTTAAAACAAAATTAACAAATTATTCGTTTTTCCTTCAGTAATGTTTTCCCTTCACTCGTAAACCCTACTGTCTCTCTTCTACCCTCCGTGCGAAAACGGCCAGAACGGCCATCCCCTACCGTCTCTCTTCTCCGATCGCCCTCCCTTCATGCTCTTGCTTCCATCAAAACCCTTGTTTATCATGCTTCTCCGACTGCCCTCTTTTTCTGTCAAACCCTCAAAGGGTTGTGGCCATTTTTTTGTCAAACCCTCTTTTTCTGAACTCGAGCCGGCTGTGGCCAGGTTTCTCCTCGCCGTCATTCTTCCTCCATCCGCCGCCGTCGTGCCTTCGGCCATGTATTGATTATCATTTAGTTTTAGGTTTAAGTTAAAATTTTAGGTTTTGATAATAGTCATTGTTATAGTTGAATTATGTTGTTAGTCAGTTTGTCCAAACAAACTGGCAAACTATCAGTTAGTTTAGGGTTTTTTGTAATGAAAAATATTAGTTGTTGTAAGAGTACAAGAATGGTTTCACTTTGCACTCTTTTGCAATTTTGATTATCTCTTTACCTGGTGCTGAATTTTTGCTGGTTGGCTGGAAATTAATTAGTTCAGTTGTAATATATCTTAGAGAGGAATTAATTTTTCGTCTATGCCTCCATGGTTTCTCATGTATTCCATCATTTTTACTTGTGAACTTTGCTCTTTTCTTTTGTGTCTTCTCTTTGACATGTTTTTAATACTTTCTGAAAACAAAACAACAACAGTGTCTAAGAACTGCGCCACTCTTCTTGTTACTTTGGCTCCATTTAGGATATAGTTGGCTTTATTCTTAATTGTTGTAAATTTCTCTACTATAGTCTATAACTATCTAACATAGATGTGCCCAATTTATAACAGTAGGAATTAATATATGTAAATAGGCTGAGCAAAATGCATTACTCTTCAATGGGTCTTCATAAGACTGCTCACAGTTAGATACAATACCTTCAAGCCTTGAAATTGAAACACAATAAACATAAAAAATTGCATCACGGTAACAAATATCCGATTTTGGTGCATATTCTCGTTTTGTACATAACTTTTGAACCATGTATCCGTTTGTCGACTTCTTTACATGTAACTATACTATTTTGACGATTCCGGAGATGCTCATGCACTTATCTTTGCATTTCGGGAATATTTTTTTATCGGTTTTGCTTCTTCCCGTAATCAAAAGTCGGCCTTAGGGTCTGAATTTCGGAAAACTGACTTCTTTTTTGAGTCTGTGAGGACGTTTTACCATAGTCATGTAAATTTCGTATAATTCCGACAACTTTCTTTTTTTGACACTTATTTCGATTTCACCGATTTCGGTTCCGATTTACTTGTACATAGTTACTTTGACTTCCATTTGATTTGTATATATGTTTAAATTGTAATAGTGTACTAATGTGCTTTAGTTTGTATGATAATGTTGATTAAGACTTCTTTATTAAACTTTTGTTTTGATTCAGGAATATTGTGATTGTTTACTAACATCAAAGTAGCATCATAATCAAGGGATGTTTATTTTCACATGTAAAATTGAAGCATACACTTTAACTATGGAATGATGCTTATTTTCACATGTAAAATTTGTCTATCCATGTCATTTTATACTCTTTAATTAATTTTATTATGTTATATTTTTCAGGAATATCTTTGCTAGATAGGGGTTACTTGTGAAGAGTGAAAGTTTGATCGTTTTAAAGAATCTTACATTGTGTGGGTCTAGAAGTTGCTTACTTCTATACAGGTAATTAATTGTTCTCTCTCGCCAAAGTAATATGTTGCGTTTTATTGCTTCGGATTCATTCCGTGTATACTTTGCATTTTGACAGAAACGCATTATACCGTTTTGTGCCTTAATAATTAGTTGTTTTTGTTTAGCTTAATTAAGACATGGATAAGACATGAATGAATTCAAACCGATTGTCAAAAGAGTACGAGAAAGGGGTATGGGAATTCGTTAAGTTTGCGGTTGCGCACGCCGAAGACCCGATTCGAATGACGTCTCCTTGCTTGGGTTGCTGTTATGGGGGTCAGGTTGACGGGGATCAGTTGGCATCGCATTTACTACGGTTTGGAATTGATAGAAGTTATACATGTTGGAATTTGCATGGTGAGAAAAGTAACGGGAATGTTGAGTCGAGGTGTAATACGACGTAAGCTTCAAACGACGATTGCACAGACACATACGATTATGATCGAGTCGAAGAGATTGTAGAAGCACTTGAATAAGATCTTGAGAATTGTCCCAAAATGTTCAAGAGGTTGGTAAGCAATGCAAAGAAACCGTTGTATGATGGTTGTACAAAATTTACAAGATTGTTTGCGGTGTTAAAGTTGTACAACTTAAAGACGGAAAATGGATGGTCGGATAAAAGTTTCACAGAGTTATTAGCCCTTATGAAAGATATGCTACCAGAGGATAGTGTTCTTCCCAATCGAACGTATGAGGCCAAAAAGATGTTGTCCTCTATTGGCATGAGCTATGATAAGATACATGCATGTCCAAACGATTGGGTTTTGTTTCGAAACGAGTATGCAGCGTTGAATGAGTGTCCTAAATGCGGTGCCCCTCGATATAAGAAAAAGTTGTCTCCGGCAAAAGTCTCATGGTATTTTCCTATAATTCTGAGATTTAGACGCATGTATCGTAGTGAAAATGATTCAAGATACTTGACTTGGCATGCAGATGAAAGAATTATTGATGGAAAGTTGCGATATCCGGAAGACTCACCACAGTGGATGAAAGTTGATAATGATTATCCTGAATTTGGAAAAGAAGCAAGAAACCTTTGCTTGTCATTGTCTACTGATGGAATGAACCCGCATGGTATTCAAAGTATCTCGCATAGCACCTGGCCTGTGATTCTTATGATTTATAACCTACCTCCGTGGCTATGTATGAAGTGTAAGTACATGATGCTATCTATGTTAATTTCTGGGCCTAAACAACCAGGGAATGACATAGACGTATACTTGGCACCCTTAATCGAAGATTTAAAGTTTTTGTGGGAGAACGGTGTGGAGGTTTACGATGGGTATAGGAAAGAAAGTTTCAACTTGAGGGCGATGTTGTTTGGAACAATTAATGATTTTCCAGCATACAGAAATCTATCAAGGTACAACAATAAAGGTCAAAAAGCGTGTCCTGTTTGTGAAGATGAAACCGATACGACACGATTGAATCTTTGTCAGAAGAATGTCTTTCTCGGTCATCGTAGGTTCTTAAATTCTAATTATCACTACCGTGGGTGGAGAAAAGCATTCAATGGAAAGGCCGAACAACGTACAACCCCGCCTTTTTTGACAGGTGATCAAATTTTTGAAAAGGTGAAAGATGTGAGCACTCAGTTTGGCAAGCCTTTTGCATATTTACTTGTCAAGGGTGGGTGGAAAAAGAGGTCAATTTTTTTTGAACTTCCATATTGGAAGTCACTGTACGTAAGACATTTCCTCGATGTTATGCACATTGAAAAAAATGTATTTGACAGTGTTATAGGTACGTTACTCAATATACAAGGAAAGTCTAAGGATGACCTTAACATAAGGAAGGACATGGTAAACATGGGAATGAGAACTGAATTGGTACCCGTGACGAAAGGAAGACGAACATATCTGTCACCTGCTGTTTACACTCTATCTAGAAAGGAGAAGAAAACATTGTGCAAGTTCCTCAGTGAAGTTAAAGTTCCAGAAGGCTACTCATCAGATATTAGAAGACTTGTGTCCATGAAAAGCCTCAAGTTAAAGAGTTTAAAGACGCATGATTGCCATGTTATAATGGAACATTTTCTACCAATAGGTATACGTTCTATTCTGCCAAAAAAAGTAAGAAGCGCAATAACTAAACTGTGTTTTTTCTTCAGGTCAATTTGCAGTAAGGTGATCGATCCTGCGATCTTACCAACATTGCAAAACGAGATAGTTGTTACTTTATGTGATCTTGAAATGTATTTTCCTCCCTCGTTTTTTGACATAATGGTTCATCTAGTGAAAGAGACAAAATTGTGCAGACTAGCTTATATGAGATGGATGTACCCTACTGAACGTTAAATGAAAATATTAAAAGGGTACGTGAAAAATAGAAGTCCACCAGAGGGTTGTATTGCCGAACGATACATTGTTGAAGAAGCGGTTGAGTTTTGTACTGAATATCTGTCAAATGTTCAATCAATTGGACTCTCCATATCTCATATTGTTGAAAAAAAAGAAGGAAAAAGGCTAATTGGAAATAAAGTTCTGACAGTATCAATGGTCGAGCGGGATCAAGTGCATTTGTATGTTCTGCACAATGAGATTGAGGTTGAGCCGTATGTTGAAATGCACAAGGTTGTTCTTCGAGGATTAAATCCGAATAGAAATGAGAATTGGATAGTACGAGAGCACAATCAAAGTTTCATACTGTGGTTTAGGGAACATATTTATTCAAAGTATCGTTCAGATCATGCTTCAGTAACGGAAAGTTTGAGATGTTTAGCATATGGTCCAAGTATAGTTGTGTTTTCTTATAGCGCATATGCAATTAATGGATACACATTTTATACCAAAGAACAGGATGATAAAAGTACTATGCATAATAGTGGTGTTACCTTAGTAGCTGAAGCAATGCACATATCAAGTGCGAATGACTTAAATCTGAAATTTGCAAATTTGTCATATTTTGGGGTTATCGAGCGCATTTTGGTGTTTGATTACGCGAAGTTTCAGATTCCTGTATTTGGTTGCAAGTGGGTTGAAAATAATAATGGCATACGAATGGATAAGTCAGGATTTTTGCAAGTGGATCTCAATAGGGTGGGGTACAAAGATGAGCCTTTCATTCTAGCCTCTCAAGCTAAACAAGTGTTCTATGTCAATGATCCGACAAGTACGAAATGGTCTATAGTGCTTTTATCTAACAAAATAATTGATGAAAACATTGGAGATCAAGGTGATATTGGTGTTGGCATTGAATCTTGTACAAGAAACGATCAAAAAGAGAATGAATCTTGTACTAGAAATGATCATAATGAGGGTATTTGGATCAATCTAACCGTCCGCGTTGTTAAGAGACGCGTAGAACATATTCCTACCAAGAAAAAAAAGAGACGTTAGTGAAAAAGGTAATAGGATACATATTCCGACAACTTTCTTTTTTTGACATAAGTACTAATGTGCTTTATTCAATTTGTACTGATTGTTATATATTCAATTTGTATAGTTTTTTTCAATTTGTATTCCGATTGTTACAATACTTGTCATCCGATTTAGGTGCATATATTTGTTTTGTACATAACTTTTGAACCATGTATCCGTTTGTCGACTTCTCTACATGTAACTATACTATTTTGACGATTCCGGAGCTGCTCATGCACTTATCTTTGCATTCCGGGACTGTTTTTTTAACGGTTTTGCTTCTATCCATAATCAAAAGTCGGGCTTAGGGTCTGAATTTCGGAAAACCAACTTCATTTTTGAGTCCGTGAGGATGTTTTACCATAGCCATGTAAATTTCGTTCAATTCTGACAACTTTCTTTTTATGACACTTATTCCGATTTACTTGTACATGGTTACTTAGACTTCCATTTGACTTGTATAGATTGTTAACTTATTAATAGTGTACTAATGTGCTTTAGTTTGTTTGATACAAGTTCAATGGCTAGTAATCAAGAAAACTCACAAGAAAACTCACAAGATAGAGATGCTCTGGATACAAATCCTCCACCTGATACATCATCAAAAGAAGTTGCACGAGGCATCACCATTATGAAGGGAATCATTCGAGATAGAGACAAAGGATTAATATATAATTTGGAATGGAATTCTGATAACCAAGCAATTGGTTTTAATTCTACAAAGTTGACAAGCTATATTGGTACACTTGTTCGTTTGCATATTCCAGTCTCCGTAGCTAAATGGAATCTAAAAAGCAAAGAGTTGGACGAGAAAAAAGACATGATTTGGGACGAGCTTAAGGTATCATATATGGTTGTTGTTATTATCTTGACGATAATTTGTTTAAATTACTTATACTAACACACTCTATGCGTATGTTTTTTCGTAGAGGTCTTTTAACATTCCAGATGAGCGTAAACGCTACATACTTAGTTTGGCCAGAAAAAGGTATAGAGGGTGAAAAGCTTTTTTAACAAACACCTATCTTAAGGATAAAGATGGAAACTTTCTTGAAGAGGCACCGAGACGGCCAAAAAAATATGAGCTCTTCATTAATGATGAAGATTGGGCTATGTTTTTATAGCAAAGAGATGAAGCTTTTCGGAAAAGGAGTGCCACAAATAGTGCGAGAGCATCAAAACCCGCGTATCCATACAAAAAAGGGCGTTTGGGATATGCACGCTTAGAGGAAAAAATTGTAAGTAAATAGAAATGTGTTTTAATTAATTGTCTAAATGTGTCTTAATTGACGATTTTATCATTTGTGTCAATGCATAGTTAGAGGAGACGAAAAGTGAGGAAACCTCACTTCCAGTACATGTGTTGGGGAAGGAAGCTCGTGTGGGCAAGAATCGAGTTGTCGATCCCGATGTTCAAAAAGTTTATGCTGAATGTGTAAGTATAACACTGTGTCATTAATTAAATCAAATGTTTTTTAATATATAATTGATTTTTTATCTCCACTAATAATTATTGAAATGTAAATGAATTACAGGAGACCATGTCGCAATCGATATCCACCGGTGAGGACCAGGATAATAGGAGCGTACTTAGTAGAGCACTAGATGTTCCTGAGTATCCCGGTCGGGTGAGGGGTAAAGGTCATGGTGTGACTCCAACCTCTTTCTACAAGCATTCTAGAAGAAGAAATCCTACCAATGAAGAAGTGTTGCAAAAATTGCAGGAATTACAAGCACAAGTCTCTGAATTGCAAAGAGATAAAGAGATGTATATGAGAGAAAAGTGCAATACTTTATCGGTGAAAGAAACTAGTGATAAAGCTAGTATCAACTATCAAAGAAAATTTCCCGAGGTAATTATAAAAATTTTTTCCTTACAATTTTTCTATTTTATTAATGATAATGACTCTATATTTACTATTGGTTTAGGGCATTTCATCTTGCCAACTATACTTATCGTCACCGAATTATC